>NC_056731.1:123019680-123147775 GCF_019279795.1 Protopterus annectens | reverse complement strand
ATATATATATATATATATATAGATATATATATATATATATATAGATATATATACACACACATATATAAATGTATATATATATATATATATATATATATATATATATATATATATAAAAATAAATGCATATTTATATATATATATACATATATATAATTACATATATATATATATATATATATATATATATATATATATATATATATATATACTCACACCTTAAGGTCTGAGGAAGCAAACTTGCTGTTTGTGAAAGCGCTTACCTAATAAACATTTGAATTTATTTTTATTTATTTATTTATTTTACATTTGTTGTCCAGGCTAGTCTAACTGGATACAGGTCCATTTTCAGAAGAGGCCCAGGGAGAAAAGCTCCAAGACAGATTCAAAATACAATATAGAATGTTGTAACAGTCCAATCTTAAACAGCCGTTGTTAATAAAAAATACAGTACACAAATAGTAATAGGCAATATACAAGAGATGTTACTATATACATATATACATATATTTAAATTGCCATAACATGGTCAATCGGTTCTTTAAGGATAAGTCTATAAAGTTGAAGAGTATTCATTAGTGTAAAGGAAGAAAGTTAGTCAGGGTTAATATAGGGACATAACCAATGTGCATTGAGGAATAGTTTTAGATTCTGTTTAAAAAGAGGCAATGAAGACAGAGATACAAGTTCATTGGGTAGAAGATTCCAGTGCTTTCCAACTGCATTAGAGAATAGTGAGTGTCTTACCAAGTTGTTGGATCTGCAAGTATTGATAAGCAGTTTGTTTGAGGAGTGTAAATTCTTAAGCTTGTTGTATGGTGTAATGAGGCTAGTGAGTATTGGAGTGTTAGTTGGTTGATATAGGGTCTTATGGGCTATAGCAAGCTGGTGAAATTGAACCTGGTTTAGAAATTCCAGCCATCCTAGTTGCTTTAGATTAAGACAGTGATGAGTTCAAAAAGGAGAGGCAGTTGCAAATCTAGCAATATTATTATAGGAGATTGCCAGTTTGTTGAGGTTGTTTTTAAAAAGATTAGTTTATATAGGTGAAGCGGGGCGGCCACGGTAGTGCAGCGGTTAGTGTTGCTGCCTCACAGCAAGAGGTTCTTCAATTCAATTCTCAGCTGGGTTGCCTTCTGTGCAGAGTCTGCATGTCCTCCCTGTGGTCACATGGGTTTCCTCGGGGTTCTCCGGTTTTCTCCCACATCCCAAAGATATGCTGTAGGTGGATTGGACACACTAAATTGGCCCTAGGCGTGAGTGTGTGTTTGTGTGTGCCCTCTGTGGAAGGTTGGGCACCGGGCTGGCAACTCAACACTGTAAAACTCCACTGCCAATCATGAGAGGACAGGTGATCCACTGTGGCGACCCCTAACCGGGAAATGCCGAAAGAAGAAGGAGTGTATATAGGTGAAGCATAGAGCAGAGTGGAGATTAAGTGAGTTCTGGCTATAGAGGTCCTGGCTATTGGTGTAAGAAAGGGTTTGATTCTATAGAGGGACCCCAATTTTTTGTTGACTGTTTTTACTGTTCTGTTTATATGAGTATCAAAGTTAAGGTTTCTATCTATTGTTATTCCTAAGAGTTTAGTGGTTGGGTCAGGAGATATGAGAGTGCCATTATTAGATATGAGTGAGAAATTCATTGGGTTGGACTTTTGGATTGGAGTGAACAGTAAAAGTTTAGTTTTTTGGGGGTTTAGGAGAAGGCAGCAGTTTTAAAACCATTGTTCTACTGTATTGAATGCATTTTGGGTAAAGGACTGTAGTTCAGTTGGAGAAGTGGCTGAACAAATTATTATAGAGTTGTCTGCGTATTGAATACAGGTGGTGTAAGAAATTGATGAGTGAAGGTAATTAATAAAGATGGAAGATGGAAGATAGGAGTGGGCCTAATATGGAGTCCTGAGGAACACCAAGGGAAATGAGAATGTGATTAGATAGTTTATTGTCCCATAGTACAGCCTGTTGCTATTGTCTAAGTAAGATTTGAACCAATTTATCGCTTGAGGATCAAGTGAAAGGGATTTCAGTATATTTATAAGGAGCTGGTGATTGACCATATCGAAAGCTTTAGATAAATCAATCAATTTTTAAGAAAGACTGTGGATTTTGAACATTTGGAGACTCTGCTGTGAGCTGCTGGAAGTGGATTTTGCTGTTGATATATATTTATATATATATATATATATATATATATATATATATATATATATATACAGATATGTATAAATATGTATATAAATATATATGTGTATGTACATGTATACATATCTCTACATATGTATATATATATATATATATATATATATATATATATATATATATATATATACATAAATATATATATATATATATATATATATATATATATATATATATATATATATAGTTTGTTTTATTTTTTTTATTTTACATTTGTTGACCGGGATAGTCCAACTGAATATATCTCCATTTTCAGTGGAGACCCGGGGAGAAAAGCTCCAAGGAGACAATTTACAGACATACAGATAATTCAAGAATACATATTTCAACTAGGCCCATTAGGTATGTAGTTGGGCACACATAAAGGAATTAAGCATCAGCGAGGTACAGTTGACAATAAGTCTGTAAATAACAATACATAGTGCAGAATAACACAGATATGCCATCATTCTTCAGGTGTGGTATACAATTTTATGAGGATAAAACATGAGGTATTTGTTAAGTCAAGAATTACAATAGCATAGATGTGGTACAAGTATTAGTCTGGTGAGGAAGAGGGACATAGCCCTTTTATGCTGAGGTAAGATTTGAGAGTTATTTTAAATTTAGAAAGGGATGCTTCTAGGGTTTAGGATGTAGGCAAATAATTCCAGATTTTGGCTGTATAAGAAGAATATAGGGAATCACCAGCATGGTTGTGAGATCTGGTAACTGCTAACAGTAATTTATTTGTGGAGCGGAGTTGGCCTGCAATTAGATATATCATAAGAGTTGCCCCCTTTATGAAGGCGTATAATATAGGCCATTTTCCAGATCAAGGGTACTGAGATTTCAGAGATGGATCTGTTTATTAGGATAGAGACTGGTATGGCGATTTCAGTTGCTGCCAGTTTTAAGAATTTGTTGGGGAGGGAGTCTACGCCTAGTGTTGTTGGTTTTAATTGAGAGAGTAATTTTCTTATGTAGGAGGTTGGGGTGGGTTGAAGCTTAAAAGTAGGGCTGTTATTAGGTTTGGGGTCAACAGTAGTGGTTTTGGTATGAGTTTGTTTTTGTGAAAGGGCAAGTATGGTCTCAGTAAAGAAAGCATTGAATTATTTAGCTATGTTTTCTTTCATTAACCCTGTTGTTGGAGGTGGAGTGGTGATTTTTCCAGGATATATTAACCTGTTTAATCCTGCCCATAATTTTTTTGGGTTGTTCATGTGTTGATTTTGGTGGTTGATAAAATAATTTCTTTTATCTTTCTTGACTAATTTTTTGGTTAGATTTCTAATCTTTTGGTAGGCTTGCTGTGTACTTGGAGTTTTGTTGGATCTCCAGGTTTTCCAGGCTGTATTCCTTTCTGTTCTTTTTGTCTTGTTTCCCCTAGTTAACCATGGAACTGCTTTGGCTTTAACTCTGGTAGTTCTTTCTGCAGCATGCCTATTTAGTATTTCTAGAAATGTGGAGTTAAAGTGATTGGTGGCTTCATCTAGAGGTAGGTAATATAGTTGGGACCAGTTGTAGAGTTTTAGGTCATTTAAGAAGTTTGATAGGTTAAGGTGTCTTTTGTTCCTAATTGTTTGGAGTATAGGGGTTTCGGGGTGGTGGGAGTTATGTTTAAGTAAGAAGGTAGCCTGATGGTTGCTTAGTGAGTCTGGAAGTGTGCCTGCTAGGTAGGAGGAAGGAATTTTAGTTAGTAAAATCCAGTCTAGAAGAGTTTCTTTTTTTACTATTGTTGGTTACTCTAGTGGGTTCTTTGATTAGTTGATATATATATATATATATATATATATATATATATATATATATATATATATATATATATATATAAATTAAAACAAAGAGTTAGAAGGTCACACTGAAAAACCAACCAGAAAAAAATAAATGAGTGACCTCCCAAACCTCCTGTAACAGAGGCACATGGGATATATGCAAATGACCCTTATGAACATCAGGTGTTTCAGCTATACATAATTTCTGATTGCCCATGACTTTTACATTTGATGTCATTTTAATGGACAATTTTTGGCCAATAAAGCCAAACCCACTAGCTATGGCCCTTATGAGCACATATATATATATATATATATATATATATATATATATATATATATATATATATATATATATATATATATATATATATATATATATATATATATATATATATATATATATATATATATATATATATATATATATATATATATGTATATATATATATATATATATATATATAGCCATATCCTTGTTATGAGTAAGCATGAGTAAGCATGACTGTTGTATATACCTTCCCAGATGTATCACACCATATTTATCTGACGTGTATATTTAGATATAACAACATACTTGATTCAACAACTATCACTAACAAGTACTACACAATTGTAGAAGTCAAAACAGTTATTCACTACTATTCAGTATGTGTACTGACAGATATATTGGAAAAAACAACAGCCATCTTTGCAGCTGTGATGGCTTAGTGGTTAAATTCTGTGACTATAGTGTGCAGGTTCTTATGTTCAAGACCTGCAAGGGCTGTTTATTTTATTGCTAAGCAGAACAAGGACTGTTGGATACAGTGTGGTTAAGGCAGTTTTGAGCAGCTTTAAGTGGGTTTGCCCGGGTTTGCCTGACTGTAAGCACTGCTAATGTATGGTTAAAGGAAAAGCCACTTACACTGTATAGGCTTCACTTACCAGTGCACAAATCTGCTTAGCATTTATATTGACGCAATGCTTGCACCTGTTAAGCATGGCTCAACCCTGGTAACCAGTGATCACATTCCAGTGTGATGAAATTGCACAGCAATGACATCTTTAATAAGTGTATTCAATTCCATGTACATAACATGCTTCTATGTGCTGTCATTACAGTAGCAAGGAGTGTGAGTATACTGTCTGAGACACCTGAGTATATATGACTAGTACAACAATATTTTCCTTTTGTATGTGTTTCATACATGGGTAGTATCCCAGGTTATATGCAGTCACACTTGCATCCATTGTATCATTATGTTACTCCTGTTAACAGTGCTTTCCCAAGTAAGGCTAGATTGCAGATTATAGTACTGGAACCATACACCCCTGCATGCAAAGCTGGACTCTGAGTACTGCCTATCGTGTTCTTGGTGTGTGAGCTGTGTGTTGTTAAGAACTTGCTACTGGATATTGATCTGATATGTGGATATTAACTGTAGACTACTATGTGTATAGGACATGTCATTGAGGGCTGCTGGCATGTAGTAATGACATACCTATCAGTATCAGACGTCTGTCTGTCAATACACTAATCCTAATACATAACCTGTTGGCTAGCTGATTTCTGTCTGTCCTCTGTACAGATGAGCAGATGTCAGATATCCATATTGGCTGCTCACAGGCAATCTATGCTTGTCTGACACTGACATGTCTGCCCAGCTGTTTTATGAATGCCACAGCTAGGAAACCCCAACCTATATGCAGCACATCCCATGGATACCTCAACTAAACTAACACAGTCAACAGAACATGCTTGGATACAGGTCTCCAGCAAAGACACTGGCCATGTTATGTAATATGTGTTGCATACATGTCAATTGGAGCATCTCACTGGCCCTCTGCAATAGACAGCCAGATGATTGGATGTTGCATTTAACTGTCACCCTGAGGATCATTCACGTGGCATCAGTTGATAGATGGCCTGCTGACAAATGTCAGGTGGCGTTATACCACTGTACCCAAATCCCCTACTCTTCACATCTCTCCATGGACAATATCCTGAAACACACCTAGGAAACCCTGCACCTATGGACCCCAGTATTGGCAAATGTGTCAGTATGCATTGCTGAGAATAACAGTGTCTATATGTTTGTAAACGTGCAGTTGATAATACCCTGAGGACCTTCTCACACACTGCACCCCCCATTGCCATAGTTAGAAATGGCTGCTACTGTAATGGGCATGAAATGTACCTTGTTACACTCTTCACCCTGTGGGCTACCTGGAGCTTGCAGTACCAGCACAACACTATTGTACAAATGGGTAGATAGGCATGGGTTACCCTCTGAGTCCTGGCAAGTGTGTGCATGTGTGTAAGTGTGTATATTTGTAGGATACAGCATTCTGAGGCCACACTCTCCAAATACAATACACCTGGCCATACAGTATAAGGCATAGTGATGTTGCTGACATCAGAAGAGCCATGACAAGCCATCACCCTACTATCCCTATGGCATGTGCAATAAATGCATATCCCTGTAGTGGCAATGATGAGATAGACAAATGGTTGTACTGCAGCACTGTTCAATGTGTGATTGTGGGTACATCAGAGTATTATCATGGGTTTCAGTGACTAAAATATCCAGTGTGGGGTGTGGGTGCTGGGTATACTGTCTTTACACCATGGTACGCCCAGTACATGCCCCAAGGTCCACTGTATGAGGACCACTTTCACCATCAACCATACAGGTAACTGAGTGCACTATCCAGCCCAATGATACAGGTACTGTGTGCAAATTATCTGTAACAGAATGGCCTCACTTACAAGGTAGTTAGCACTGATAAACCCAGGTCTCTCAGATGTGTCTATGACTGTTATGTGTTTGTCAGTGTGCATATTACAGTATGGCATTCTATGTATTGCCCATTAACACCGAGTGCATCCCCATTACCATACTGTACAAGGCCTGGTGATGTTCCTCACTTAACAAGAGAATCAGGACACACCACATCCTAAAAGGTGTGTGGTGTGTGCAATTAAGGCCAAACAAATTAGTAGCAATAAGTACCTAGGTTGGGGTTCTACTCTCAGTGTTACCAAGTAAGTGTGTGTATATGAAGGGATCTACTTCAGTTTGCAGAAAATACATGTCCCAGGAGGTCAACTGTCTGAGAACTGACTGGCTAATGCTAAGATTTCAAAGGAATCATGTCATGGAAATTCATTCCATCAAAACTAGTAGTAGATGTGTAAATGCCCTTTTCCCCAATGTATAGTTGTACATCAATACTGTAGTTGGTATATATAGTTGGCTGTTGATGTTGTGGACAAAGCCACCCTCATTGGGGTTATTGTTATGTGTATCCTCATGCTTAGTCTGCTGCAGTGCTGTACAGTTTACATTAACAAGTAAAGTAATCATCACTCACACTATGTGCGGCTCTACACCACCCGTCCACCCTACACCCTCCAAAGTGTAGGGCTGTGCCACCCACACCAGCACACCTATGTTTACCAACACCAGGATTGCACTAGTTTGAGGAAGGGTACATATACCCTGCCAGTACCAATGTCAATGACATTAAAGTAGCATACTGATTATTTACTGATGTGATATTTTACCTATTATGTCTTGGTGGAATTACATAGGCTAAAATGGGTTCACTGCAAACTTAAGTATATCCATTTGTACAGCATTCTTTGTGTATTGCATCAAAACCAAAGCCTTTGCATGTGTTATACACAAACATGTGGTGTGTGCCACCCAGTACACTTACCATTATCCACTGTAGAAGGGCTGCTGACATCAGCCACCATGCACTCACCTGTATACACCCCTCAGTCCTATCAGCCATGTGGCACATGCAGTAACTCTTATACACACCTGTTACTTGTGTTCAGCTGTACCCGGGATATGACACAGGCAATGTGTCTCCACAGTGCCATACCCCTTGTAGGAAACAACAGCAGACCAAAATCCTGCTGACAGATAGACACCTGCAACACAAACTGAATATATTATGGAGACCACTATCAGTCAGTGTTAATAACAGCTATAATGCATCATGGCTGGACAGCTACACATCCTGACATGTAAGCATTAAACTTTCCTGCTGAAAACATGTTACACAGCATTACATTGCTACACTTTAATACATTCACCCTGTGGATCAGAACCATATTAGCCTATCTGTGCATAGATGATATGGATCTGGCACAGGTATCATCATATACACAGGGTGTGTTGTGGGTTTGCCAGAGACCTAGGCTGAGCCATTTGGTCGACATCATGTGTGTGTTAGGGGGTTTCATTATTAATTGGGCTGTACAGATGTGGTGTGTATAGATATGGAGTTGGCCTAGCTGTGTTGGTGATATGTGTGTGTGCATATGTATGCACACAGTTCGGCCATGTGGCTGCCCTGTACAGGGGTTTGTTGGACTGCTGCAGACCGTACATGGTAGGGTGTACAGTTCACCATCTCAGGCCATGTACACAAGAACTGTGCCTGACAGGGGTTTCACTGGCACTACGGGGTACAAGGCCAGATATGGTACTCTCCCCAATGATGACAAATGTCTGCTGGATCCGGGTCCCTGTTGGGACCAACCAGGGCCATGTGCACATGGCCTGCTGTGTTGTGGTGTGGACAGCACCCCCTGGAGTGCTGGTGAAGGTACGGCTACTACAGAAGCGGCTCTGATTTGTTGCTGTCCACATAGACCTCCACCTGTTGGTGCTGCTGACCTACATCCACATGGCTGTCACTCTACTCCCACCATATGCTCTAACACAGACAATGCACAGTTGAAGATTCCCACCATCTCACCCAACTGTCTATCCAGGACCTCTGCAAAATAACAGTGGGCACCTGCGAGATCACGGATATTGTCAATAACAGCAGAATGAGTAGCCCTCTGGAGCCTCAGACCCTCTCTGGTATAATGTTCCATATGTGCCTGTGCCTCCATGATGGCCCAAAACATCTGTCTGTTAACACCTGCTGTGGCACTTCTGCCAGAGGCATGATGTCCAGCAGCCCTCCTACGAGCACACCTGTACATCTGCCTGTGTGGTACCTCACCGGTCATCTGGCTATGGCTGCTGTGTACAGACATGCTTGCCATAGTCAACACACTGCCCTTTCCCATGCCACCACCCGCCAACTGTCCCTCATCTATGGCCAATGGTGATGGGGTATGTATAAGCAATGTGACTGTGTGTGGTGATGGGTTGGATACAGTGGGATGTCAACCAATGGCACAGCTTCAGCCCCTGACAACCCCACCTGTGCCTCACCATACCTGTCATCATTGTCAGAGTCTGTATGGAAACTAACATCAGTTCACCTGCAAGAGAGACTCTGACTCACCTTGCCACCTGTGAGGGGATAACAGAAAACATACTTTAAGACCTGTACATCATTACTTACCTCTACACACAGGCTCACACACACACACACACACACACACACACACACACACACACACACACACACACACACACACACACACACACACACACACACACACACACACACACACACACACACACTTACAGGTGAGGTGGCACAAAGATATTACACAGACATCTCATTACCCAACTGTCAACATGCATGACATATGGCACTCAACAGCATGCACTGCAGCTATACTCAATCCCTGTTACCAACATTATACATCTCTGTGATGCATGAGTTGTGTTAGTAGGTGATGCCCCTTCCCCTGGAACACACTGCACCTATGTACACAGTATTGCTGTGCACCTGTTCAGCACCCTGCCATGTACTGTGCACCATACCTCACAAGTGTACACACCATTGCTGAATGTGTATATGTGTGGCAGTTATGTTTGCTCTGTTGCTCACAGCCCCTATGTGTTTGTCTGACTCATACCTGGGTTGATATGAGGACAGATGTCAATAGTGAATGTCTGATGTCTGATTTGCAGATCTCATAATCAGCAGTGCGTGTATGAGCAATAAAATCCAATTATACTGACAACTTTTAAAGCTTACTGTGGCTATGAGGAGTGTACACACCCTTATTGACATGCTATCCTCTACCCTGATATGCAATGGGGCCACAATACTGCATATGTTAACATTACAGACACTTGCTATGTGGCATATGACCTGTTCAATTAAATGCAGTATCAAACAAATGTGGTAGTTGCGCAGATGTTGATTGGGATGCATGCAATATGTGAGATGCATAAGTGTGCACACCCTTAATACGATAGTTTGTTGTAGCACCTGTTAAGTGAACTACAGCAGTCAGTATTCCTGGAAGGTGTATACTAGCGTGGCCCATCTTCCCTTGCCATTATTTGGTCACTCCACCCTACAAATGACCCCCAACTCTGTGAGATTGCAAGGTCAGCTCAAGTGCACAGCTCTTGGAGGTCACACAGTGCCTTCACTATTGCTGTGGAGTCAGGGTTATGTCTGGCACAATGCATGACCTTGACTGTGTTCAGATGCAGCCAGTCTTAGCGAGCTTTGGATGAATGCTTCAGTTCACTGTTGTGTTTCAGGATGACACCCCTCCTCACCCTCAGCCTTTTTGCAGATGCTTAACAACTATGGGCCACACATGAGTGTCATTTTGCAGTGTCCCAAATTCAGAACACCATATCTACCAGCCTAGTTCCTGCTAATGAACAACAAACCTAAAGGTGCACACTGGTACCAACAAGGTACAGATGGGGATGGTGGGCCTGAGGTAGAGTGAGGTGTTGCTTGTGCAGCACATGTATCTTTATTAATACTGTCTGTAGGTTTCAGCCTTGGTCTCAGTAACCCATTACACATTGCAACACATGCCTTTGGGAGACATGATGTTATGCTTATGCTACCTGTAGAGAGCCCTAGATGATGTCTCTTGTGGAACAACTCTTCCATCTGATTACCCTAATCCATAGGCCACACTTATGCAGAGTCCAGGTAATTGTCAACGCAGGTACTGCACAGACAGTACTTGCTAGACATTCCTGCAAGTCCCTCAGTGTTGCTGTATGTGTCTGGGCAGCCTCCATGACCAGTTTGCAACATGTGTTGTCATCTGTCTTGGATGGGCATCTGTTTATTTTCTACATTAATGGTGTCCCATACTTCATCATCACATACATGCTTGTCTGCACTGTTTGCCATGGTATATGCAATGGCGAGATAAGACTCCTGAGTGCTACCTTTTGGATATGGGATCCACTCCATGGTTTGTAAGATGTGTGCAAGAAATGGCTGCCTCTGTTGCAGGTGAGTGGGCAAATATCATGGACATACTTCTTGGACAGCAGACCATTACTTGATGTGACATTGAGGACCTGTACTTGATGAAAGGTGCATACTCAAGATGAGTGAATGCTGCAGTACCTCAAAAGCTGCTTCCACAATATGTTATTTGACGTGTGTGCACACATATGCTTCCAGTGTTTGTTAAGGTATGTATTCCCCATATTTGTTGTCCTAACATAGGATTCCGTATTACACATTCATTGCTCATGTTAGGATCACATTACAGGTTGTAAAAGTTCTGGAATGTGGTATTGTGATATACCGTTGTGTAGATCTGTAACAGTTGCCATTGTAATAATGGTATATACACTGTTGTGGCTACTGTAAAAGGGTAGTGTTTTTACATGTCCCTACTGTAGGCCATTTGCCTCACCATTATGTTTATCTCTGTCCACACATCTTGCACTGACAGGTTGTTAGGTACACTGCAGGACTCTTACATACCCTTCAGATATGCCACCATGGTGACCACTGTGATGCAGTGCAGTTAACAGCAACAGTAAGTGAACATGTACAGCATGCATTATGGGTAGGTGTGTTAAATGTGTGCATGGCAAATGTCATGGCCATAACATGGCTGGTGTATTGGCAAACCTGAACAAAAGACCTCCATACTCACCAGCTACAGGCTGCTGCCCCAGAGGTATATCAGAGGGACCTACATGGTTGTGTGAGAGATGTGATGTCAGTAGCCACACCTGTAGCATTGGTAGAGGGTGGGAGCAGCATTTCAGCACATCAACAGTACAAACCCACAATAATACAGATTAGGCACATCTGTTCATTACTACATTGCAGCAACAGACTATGTTATCTGACATATGCATGACGATACTTTACAAATGAAGATGGATAAGCAGCAGTGGTCTACTAATGTGCCCTGGGGCCCTACCTGAATGCTCCTCATCCATTGTGTGGGTAGCACCCACCTTCACAATGCTCTCTTCAGGTTCTTGACTTGGCAGGCAGGTGGGTGTCCCAAGACTGGGGAGGAGCTCCTCAACATGTATCAGTGGGGGCTGGATGGCATGACCCCCACCTGTGGCTAGCTGGTCACTCCTAACTGCAGCAGCATGCTGACAGGCATGGCTGATGAGGTCAGTGCAACGATGTCGCATCTGCACATAACTGCAGTTATGCAGGCCAACATTGTCTACCCTGTGAATGAGCTAGTTCCACAGGGCAGTCCTTTCCTGCAGATCATGGGCCATATGCCCAAAGAGGGTTCCATGGTGATGCACCATGAAGGTGATGAGGATGTTATTCTCCTGTGGAGTGAATGCAGGTAGTCACTCTCTTGACATGGTACCTGCAAGACATAACAGGAAAAAAGGTCTGAGGACCTCATACTGCAAGGATATAATACTTGCTAAAAGACATCCCTCTCTCCCCCCACCATATCTGCAAAAATAATCTGAACACACACCTCAATGGGTATGTTTGCACCAAACCTACTGGTGGAACATATATCCTATTGTGCAACAAATATTGAAATGTGTTTCCATTCATGTTCCATCTTAAAACACTATCATTGGTGTCCTGTTGCTAACAATGCAACCAAAATGTCATTGTAATGGCCACTGTTGTTCCATATATGCATGTGTTCTGTTTGCTATGCATCTGTTCCAAATCTGGTATTTTGGGTTACTGGGAATATGTATGCATGCTGTTATTACTAATCCTGGATTGTATTGACTATTACTACCTACAAATGTTCTAAAACTGCAACAGAATAGCACGTTTGGGAAGGCTGTTCTCAGCAGAACTACCTCACCCACGTTATTTGGCCATGGCACCAGGCCACAGCACATCTGGGACCAAACCCGGGACCTCATCATCTGCTGGTCCTGCACTACCTTTAGGTGGAACCACCTCAGGGGATGGGGCCTGTTCCCTGCTGGGAGCACGCACAGACAGGATCCTGTAACCTGAAGTCAGGTCCAGGGTCTGGTGCATAGGGAGCTCTGAAGAGAATTTTGGGCTCTGCTACACCACCTTGAGACCCTCGTGACACATGTAGAGGTTCAATCTGCCCCTCCTGCTCAGCCCACAGCCACCTTCAGGGCTGTGAAAGTACAGTGGTGACTGTCCATGGGTGGAGACCTCAGTTCCACTGTTTCCATTTGGGGGCTCATGGGCTTCTAATTTCTAAACACCCCTCCCTGTCCAAGGTGTTTACCCACCACATGTGTCATATACCACCCCTGTATGCTGTCTTGGCTGTCTTCTGAATTACCCTACCTCCCCATATATACCTACAATCCTTCCCTAACATCTCGCTCTCACCTTTACACAAAAAGGGCAATCTGTTCCTAACACAAATGTCACACCATACATAACTGTCCATTTCACCCCCACTAACAACTGCTTATGGGTGCCTTAATCACTCTGTATCTGACAGCCCTTGTTCTGGCCAGCAAATACATTATTAGCCCTTGCAAGTGTGTAACCCAGGACCCTGTATCCCTGTATACCATAGCCACATAAATTTACCAGTAAGCCATCTGAGCTGCAGATATGAGTGACGTGTACTCAAACATATCATGCAGCACAGTCATTCAACAGTAGGGGAAATGTATGAATATATATATATATATATGTGTGTGTGTGTGTGTGTGTGTGTGTCTGTGTGTGTGTTGGTATATATGTAGACATACACGTCCGTATATATATATATATATATATATATATATATATATATATATAGATATATATATATATCTGTGTCTGTATATATGCAGACATACATGTCTTTATATATATCAGGCATCAGGTCCACACTCTGAACCTCCTTCCTCAATGCACTGTTCTGCCTTGCTACAAAACAGAGTGTCACATGTGGACACAGCCTAACATTAGGGGGGATATATAGGGACAGATCGTAGATAAGCCTATTACAAACCTATGTAGTTTGTGCATGATACATTTCACATTAGCATGACTGTTCTGAAGGTGGTGGCATCTGATACTCATGTCTACCATGACTTTATTACTTCCACCTTCAGCTATTTGCCAGACTAACATACATGTTTGGAGGAACAGAACAAACACTATACTGGCTTACATCTTGTAATTATGTGCAGATCTGCACAGTTGACAGGCACGGCCCACTGCCCACAGGTCCAGATGCTATGTCCATAGCAGTTGTTCAGCAGGACATCATCACAGCAAGTCTTGATGGCACATATCAGGTTTTCAAAATCATCTGTCCCATTATTGCAGAGCAAGTACTACATTCAATTACATGATGACATGTTTCACATACCTGTTTTGTTAGTATGCTCTTTTCTGTGTTGCACTTCAGGATGTCTCCTTTGTTTGTTTGTTTTTTCTTTTAGTGTTATTTATGTTTTTTACTATTATTTCTGTTTTTGCTGGGATTTTTTTTGTTTGTTTCTCTCTCTCTCTTTCTCTCTGTCTCTTTCTGTCTCTCTCTCTCTCCACTACAGGGATCTAGCTGGTTTGAATAGGTTGCAGCATGGCTTTTGTAGATGATGCTCATGATCAGGCGATGGCCTCTGCACCAATTGGTATCCCCACTTGCTAACTGCATGCAGCCAGCTGTGTAGTACTTCCAATAGCCAATGTCATAGCAACCCACTATTGTAAATGACTACATCATAGGGGCTTTGTCCCTTTACATTTCCTGTATGGAAGACATCCTTCCTGTGTGTGGGCAGGACTGTTACAGACAGCAGGTAGCAATACCTCTTACAACAGGACTTGCAGGCACAGGCCAAATACATATTTGTATAAGGTTCCAGACCTAAGAACAGTGTGAATATTGCTGTTATATACATTGAATACTGCTGGTTTTACAGAGTTTGTGTGTACATGCTAGTTTTGCATGGAATGCAGTCTGTCTCCATAGCTCTCAACTGTGAGCCTATCCACAAGATGGCCAAAGGATTGGCTATGTTTTGTCTGTTCACCACACAGGTCTTGTGTCTGACATATCAGTGGCATTATCTCCGTTGATTGCTGTCGGTACATAGGTTCATAGGTTCATAGGTAGGTACTAGGCTATCTGCTCGAAGGCATTTATAAGCCTAGCCAGAATGTGTTGGCTTTCGCCTCCCACTTAGATTAGTTCCCTGTGCCTCTGTCCAGCACAGCCACCAAAGTGATCCCCGGGGTAAACTTTCTGTTTCCCATCCACTCGTCAAGGTTTCTTTTGAAGAGTGTCAGTGAGGAGCTCTGCCTACTGTAGATTGGAAACTTCTTCCAAAGCACGGGAAGTCTCTGGGACAGGAATCTATCCTGCCAGAACGTCCTACTTATTGTTGTGGTGAGGTTTAGATCCCTAGAGTGTGTGGCTCAAGGGGATAAGGTTTTCTTTAGGTGGAGCATGTCCATCAATTTTGCGTTGGACATGGCCTTGTATGTCAGGCAGAGATCACCTCTGAGTAGGCGGTATGCAACCAAGTACAGCTGGAGTTTCTTCAGTCGAGCTGCATAGGACATCTGTTTGAGGCCAGTGATCCTCTTGGTGAGGTACTTCTGTGGTCTTTCCAGCTGTTGCAGGTGGCTTATAAGGTACATCCCAAATGTGGCATTGTACTCTATGATGGTTCTGATGAGTGGTGAGTAGAAGGGCACAATAACCTCTTTTGATCTGGATGCAAACCCTTTTGTGATTAGATGGGCCATGTAGAAGGATTTTCTAACCACTTTGGCAATGTGATTTTCAAAGGTAAGATTACTATCTACTTGGGTCCCCAGATCCCTTATTACATCTTCCGTATTTAGGGGACTACCACCTATGTGGTAGTTTGTGGGTACTTTGTTTTTTCCAAAGGGGATGACTATACACATTTTGGCATTTAGCTTGAGGCCATGATTTTGACACCAGGTATCCGTCTCAGTGAGACCCTGACATCCAGCAATATCTGTTTCTGTTTCTGACTTCATATTCCTGAATAAGGATATGTTGCAACCAATCCTGTAACACCAGCAACTTTCACAGTGTATAACAGCAATATTGCAATTGCAAATATGGCCCTGTGTTCCATCCTCTGTCCTCTCTCTCTCTCTCTCTCTCTCTCTCTCTCTCTCTCTCTCTATATATATATATATATATATATATATATATATATACATACCAGGCTTTTTCCAGATGTCATGCAGTAAGAGGTTGTTAGGTAATGGCCTATCATTATTTAGTGCTGGCATTCCTGCTGTCATTTCAGTGATGTTGTGGACTTCCACAAAATTTGTGGGGTAGGGTCCGTATATATGAGGGTTACAGCTGGACAAAATATGTGTGGCCGTGTGCAGTCCAGAGGTCAGTGTATGGAAAACACTGTTATACGCCCCTACAAGACATTTTATGGGGGAGCAGTATTAAATGCTTTTAACCTAGGCTGTTATAACTTGTGAGGGATATCAGTATTAAGAAACATTAAGGTATATCATTGTACATTTTCATACATTTCACCATGTGAACAGTGGTGAGCTACAGCTTACTGTCTTACACACAGTTCTGTTTGTCAGTGTGATAGTGACATTTTAAGTTAAGCATTGTTATGTAACAAATACGTTTACATTGTGACAACTAATACTTTTCCCCCTAGGGGTTGAGTACAGAGTGTAATTGGAGGCTGCTGAACTACATCTGTAATTAAGTGTTGGTTTGCTCTTATCTTCAAGGCAAGTGTTTTTTTACTGTTGTACTACTTAAACCACTTAGCCTGGACAGCAAAGTATGTTATGTTTTTCACATTACTGTATCAAATATTTTGCTTGAGAGTTGCATTAATCAGTTATGTATTCAAAACACCTAATTGCTATAAGAAATGGCATAAACAATTGAAATAGTACACAAATAAACATTTCTGTGTATGCAAACTTGTGTGTGGTGTCATGTCCTTTGCATTGTGTGTGGGTATATGTTTCATGGAATAATTCTCATTTGTAGGAAAGAATCCAACACTGGCCATTTTAAAAGGTGGCAAATGAAGGAATAATGACTGTTTGATATGCTGTGCACCCTCTATATACTTTTCTTATACATATCTATAAGTAGTAATATCTTTATATGTGTATATATATATATATATATATATATAGATATATATATATATATACACACACACACATATATATATGTGTGTGTGTGTGTGTGTGTGTGTGTGTGTGTGTGTATATGTCTATATATATATATATATATATATATATATATATGTATATATATATATATATATATATATATATATATATATATATATATATATATATACGTGTGTATATGAATCATTGGATATCATCCTGACATCTTATAGCTGAAATAGCTTACTGTTAACTTGTGGGTGTGTTGTGCAGGGTCCTGGGTTCAAGACTTGCAAGCGCTCGTTATTGTATTGCAAGGCATATCTGTTTAGCTGTGAAGGAAGGGGAAATGGCAGTAATTACAAGAGAACCCTTAATTTGGGCCCCTTCACCCCCATTAACAGTGCATTTGGTCAGACATTTTGCAGTGAGAGTTTCAGAGTGTGGATCCAATGTGCGACGGCAATACACACATATCTATATCTATATAAATATATATATATAGACATATATATATATATATATATATATATATATATATATATATATATATGTACATTTACATCTGTACATATATATATAAATGTATATATATATATATATATATATATATATATATATATATATATATATATATATATATATATATATATATAAATGTATATATATATATAAATATATATATATATATATATATATATATATCATACATAGATAAATACATTTCCCTACTGTTGAATGACTGTCCTGCATGATATGCTTGAGAAAACATCCCATTTATTTACAGCTCAAATAGTGTAATGGTAAATCACTGTGGCTATGGTGTGCAGGGTCCTGGCTTCAAACTTGCAAGGGCTGATTATTTTGTTGCTGGTCAGAACAGGGGGTGTTGGATACAGAATAACTAAGGCACTTTTAAGCAGTTGTAAGTGGGTTTGCACAGATTTGCGTGACAGGAAGCAATGTTAACTTCCGGTTAAATATGCTTACCAACAGTTAGCCTTGAAAGTGCTTAATCTGTGTAGGCATCGTTTAGCATTGCGCAAACAGGCTTAATCTTGCTTACTACTGCTTAAAAGTGCTTACTCCCACTTACCCCATGCTAATTTCTTTAAAAGAAATGAAAAAGGGGTGATAAGAAAGCAGCCAAAAAGGGGGCATGCAGAGGGAAAGACAATAGGGAAAGTAGCTTGGGATGTGCAGGGCAGGTGTAGGGAAGGTCCATAGCTGTCCATTTCTTCTACAGCAGCAGCTGTGCATATTAATTGAATTTGGAGGTAGATTTGGACACTCAAACCCCTGAGAGAGAGGGGTGAGGATAACAATAATATGTTGTGAACCCAATTAGACCAGTTGTCCAGTGGACATGTGTGCGAAATGCACAGCTATGTATGGAGCGAGATTTTTTTTTTTGGGAACAGATTGCCCTTTTTTTAAGGTGAGAGTGGGATATTGGGGAAGGATAGTAGGTATATTTGGAGAGGTAGTTTGGGTAGGAAGACAGACAAGACAGACAAGACAGCATACAGGGGTGGTATATGACACATGTGGGGGGTAAACATCTTGGATGGGAAGGGTTGCTTGGAAACTGTAAGCCCATGAGCCCCCAAATGGAAACAGTGTTACTGAGGTCCCAACCCATGAGCAGTCACCACTGCACCTACATGGCCCCAAAGGTGGCTGTGCTGGGGGCCAGGTAGGAGGGGCATGCTGACCCTCTAAATGCACCATGCAGCCCTCAAGCTGGTGTGGCAGATCTCCAAACTCCCTTCAGAGCTCGCTATGCACCATGCCCTGGACCTGTCTATTGGTGACAGTTTCCTGTCTGCTCCTGATCCGGGGGGTGAGCTCCATCCCCTGAGGCAGTTCCACCTGAAGTTGGTGCAGGACCAGCAGATGAGGAGGTCCCAGAGTGGGTTCCAGATGTGCTGGAGCCCGGTGCTATGGCCAGATGAGGTGGGAGAGGTGGGTCCGCTGGGACCAGCCTTCCCAAATGCGCTATGGTGTTGCAGTTTTAAAACATATGTGGGTTAGTAATAGTTAATACAATCCAGGATTAGTTATAACAGCATGAAGAGATATTCCCATTAACGCAAAACACCTGATTTGGAACAGTTGCATAGCAAACAGAACACATGCATATATGAAACCACAGTTTCCATTACAACGGCATGCAGGTTACACTGATAGCAAGAGGCCACCAATGATAATATTTCAACATGGAACATTAATAGAAACACATTTCAATAGTTATTGAACAGTAGAACATATGTCCCAACAGTAGGTTTGGTGTAAACATACCCATTGAGTTGTGTATTTAGATTCTTGTTGCAGATATGGTGGAGGGGGAGAGATGTCAATTAACAGCTTATATATCCTTGTAGTTCTCACAACTTTAATGATCATTCCTCTAATCATTAAGATACAAGTATTATTACACTACCCTATGGCCTTGGCTTGGCCAGTGGTATGTTTGTAAACAAGTGTATACTTCAACCGTCTTATAGCTAAATTCTGCATCTCTTACCTGGTATACCTATGAAGTGAATGTTTGTTAACACTACCTGACTGTTTCTACACATATTCACAGATTCTGCGTTAATATTATGCACATACCTCTCAGTCTCTTATTGCACACACTCTGGTCAAAGCTTGACAACATGGGGGTGGAAATGGGACAAATTTTTAATGTTGCTCTCATAAACTTGGGGGGCTGATAGAGTGACAGGATTTGTTTTCATATACATTTTCTGAAGGTTTTGAGGTCTGAAAATCAAATGCATGTCATTATTTGCTGACTACAAATCTGAGATCATCCCACTGATTTACCACGGGGATAGGGGAACATGCAGAAAATATGATCCGATTATCTGGACATTCTGAAAGGATGTGTACAGTTGAGAGGTATGATTATGCATACAGCTTACTACCACTCCCAGGATTCAAACCATGGCTGTGCCTGATAAAAATACCACAATTTAAGTGTCAGCAGAGTGTGCTGTTTGAATATTGCTGTCTATCTCTTCAGTGTTTTCTGTCAAAGTCTCTCGTGGTTTTACAGTCTGACCTTGTAATTACAACAGTCTCATACAGACATTCCTAGACATATTTTTATGTAGCACAGTGTGAGAAACAGTGGTTGACACAACAGTACTATTCTGATATCAGATGTTCTGAATACTACATTTCAGCCATACAATACCAGAGTAGACACTACCAGTCCAGGATTCAATCTTTATTGGCAGGCACAGTTTTCTTAACTGACAGACCTGTGGAGGGAATGTTTGTTAACACTACCTGACTGTTTCCACACATATGCCCAGATTCAAAGTTAATATTATGCACATATCTCTCAGTCTCTTATTGCACACACTCTGGTTATAGCTTGACAACATGGGGATAAAAATGTGACATATTTTGAATATTGTTCTCAAACTTTTAGTGAGTTGCTAGAGTGACAGTTTTGTTTTCATATACATTTTCTTATGGTTTTGAGGTCTGAAAATCAGATGTAGGTCATTATTTGCTGCATAAAATTCTGAGATCATCCCACTGATTTGCCAAGGGGACTGAGTAACAGGCAGAAAATATGAGCCAATTATCTGGACATTCTGAACAAATCTGTGCAGTTGAGAAATATGATTACGCTTACATCTTACTACCACTCCCAAGATTTGAACCATGGCTGTGTCTGCTAAAAAGACAACAATTTAAGTCACAGTAGAGTGTGCTGTTTGGATATTGATAGCTATCTCTTCACTGTTTTTTGTTTAAGTCTCTCTCAGTTGTACAATCTGACCTTGTAATTACAACAGTCTTATACAGACATTCCTAGACATTTTTATTATGTAGCACAGTGTGGGTAACAGTGGTTAATATAACATTGCTATTCAAAGAATGCAACACTAAAAATGCCATACGATACCACAGCAAACACAACCAGTCCTGGATTTAGAGCTTTATTGCCAGGCAGTTACAGTTTTATTTAAATGCAACCTATATGGGACTATTGCTGTCATATTGTCTGGTTTATTCAGTACAATCCATACACAAAACAGTTTTTATACTGGCAGCTGACTTTCTACTACTTTTATATTTTTTTGGTATGACTACTACAAGCAGGATTGTTACTCAACAGCCTCACAATGCAGCCTTTGCAGCCTACTTGCATGGGCTTCCTGACGCACAGCCCACTCAGCTGCAGCTGTAAGGGAAATAGAGAAATATTTTGCCATACCTATCCATCATATACACAGGCTGGACAATATTAAACAGTTACTGGTATGAATACTTGCACACTGCTGGGACATCACCCCTCTGCTTGATTCTTGGATCCACTGCTCCAAGAGCTCCCTCTTCCTCCGTTTCAAGTCGGCATAGTGGTGCCTGACCTGCTCACCAGTCTGAGGGTACCAGTGGCACTGGTGAGGTCACGGGCGAGACGGTCCCAGGCTTCCACTTTATATAGGGAGCCTTGGTACTAGCCCTGAAGCAGTCTCTCATCATCATTTTTACCAAGAATCCTACCATGACCTTGGACTCCTGGATGCCCCAGCGCTGCACCGGGAAGCGCAATCCATCTCCGACTCCAGCCATTCTGCCTACAGTAGAAAGCTGCAACCAGTTATGAGCTATATTCTCATCTGTGGAGTTTAAATATGACTGATTTCCCGCCCTCTGCCATGATTGGATGGTTTTGAATATGCTGAGCTAAGCTAAGCTACTGGCAAACCTGCTTAGCTAAGGTTGGCATTGCTTAAAGGGACAAGTTCAGCACTGCTTACCAATGGGAAAATCCACTGATCTGGACTACTCATTGCATAGCAGTCATATTTACACAATGCTTACACCTGGTAATCAGAGGTGTGCAATGCTTAGCATTGCTTATTTTTCATTTTGTAGACTATCTGCTGTATGGCATTGATTCATCATTCATTACATATTATACATTTGTTTACTGTCTCTGACATCCCCCAATGGGCTTTCATTACATTTATTCATGTGTGTCTATACTGTATGGGGCACTTGGGTTTATATGGAGATTTCACAACTTTATTACACTAACACCTCACATCTGGACCTAATGCAGTACTCTGGTTAACAAATCTATGTTATTTATTAGATAATACAAAAAAAAATGTTTATGCACTGCTGTCACATGAAAGATGTGAATTGGTTACAGTGGGGATCAAACCAGGAATGGCTGCTTGCAAAGCATACATTTGAACCACTACACTATTTCAATACTGCTTAGGTTGGATGACTCTTGCTATTTAACTTCTTGTGCTGTTTAAGCTGGACTAAGTGTAGCTAAGCAATGGGCACACCCGTGTAGCTATGCTTAAACTGTATCGCATTTATAAAAAAAAAGTTTTGTTGTGTTATTTTAGCTATACCATTCAGAATATCCCTGCTAATGCTAAACCATGTACTTTTATCAGCTTTCTGCTTCATGGTGCCTGACGTGTTGGGGGTGTTATGAGCATTCTCGTTCATTTTAATTGCCAAAAGGCAATTCTGGAATGCAGGGGTGTGAGTATTATGAGAGCAAGAGCTCTAATCTCAGACACACCCCTTGTACTCATACATGGCTCCATGTAAGTTTAACAGCACAGGCAGCACGCCTTCATGAGGCATGCTGCTGTGCTGTACAGGAGCAGTACCTGTCATGCAGGAATAACTTATTCCTGCACGGCTGCTTGCTGAATCCCAGGGAATGTATCACGGCCCTTATCCCCTCCGTGTGAAATATTGGTATATAATACATTTACATCCATTGTGACCATATATGCTGTACCTTTCAAAGTTTTATCTTTTAATATATTTAAGAACTGTATAGTATCCTTCAGTTTTGCTAGAATAAAATCCAAAATTGGCTTCAACTCCAAATAGGCTGAGATACATTCTGTAAGTGAGCTTCTTTATGACTCTGTTGGCCAGCTTATGGAACAAACATATTCAACATTAAAGATGTGATACAAAAACTCTGAGACATTATAGTAAGTGACAGATTTTTTTTAGAATGAAATGATACAGTGATGTGCATATTAATATAAAAATCATTTTTTAAGTTGTAAATTAGGTTTCAGGGGGGTCACAAGGCCACAACCAGATATTCACTTTGTGGGAACTGTGTTTATCATGATTATATACAACAAAGCATTTTACTATAGTCAATACTTCAAAGGTTTTTTGAAATTCAAAATTTAACAACCTGTGTACACCTTGCATTGTATAGCTAGCAATATGTTGTTTGGAAATTTTTATGTTGGACAAACTTCACTAACTTGAAAATTTAGAATGACTATTGATTTAAGTGATAATAGATATAAAAGGACCATAGCCTGGTATATAAACATGCTTTAACATAAGTCAGACAGATTTCTGAATGTGTTTTTAAGAAATTGAAATTCTAATACTTTCTAAATTAATATAGCTGTTGTTCGTTTAATTTAAAAGATAAGTAATTATGCATGCAAATTAAATGTTTTGTATCAGTAACATCTATAAAAATTCACATGAACATACGGTAGTTCCACTACAAAGGTTTTTGTTAATGACAGAATGTTTTGATCGATTTTATGGGGATTGGTAACAACTGAAATGTAGTCCCTATATCTGCTTGCAATTACGAAACTCGCAACACTGAAAAAAATTGTGCAAAACTCTTGGTCTTGGATCTGTTGTGGGGTGGAGCTTTTACCATTTGTTGTTAATAAATGCAAGACATTTTGGATTGTGCTGGGTTTTTGTTTGTGAATTTATGTTGATTCCATGCATTGCAGCAGTCCTTTCATGTAGTTGGTTTCTGTTTGATATCTATATATATAATATATATATATATATATATATATATATATATATATATATATATATATATATATATATATATATATATATATGGGTCCCCTTGACTTCATCGACACGCCGAAACACCGACGCTAAGAAGACCGACACGAGAAGACCGATGAGTCAGATGATCGACAATGTGAAATCCCGACAGCCAAGACACCGACATGGACAACGTGTGAGTGTGAGTCGGTAAGTGTATGCTAGTGAGGGACTTAGTGTTAGAGAGCGGACAGGTAAGTGTGTGCTAGTGAGGGATTTAGCATTAGGGAGCAGACAGGTAAGTGTGTGCTAGTGAGGGATTTAGCGTTAGGGAGTGGACAGGTAAGTATGTGATAGTGAGGGATTTAGCGTTAGGGTGGGAAAGGTGAGTGTGCGTAGTGACGGACTTTAGGTGTAGTGGCGGTTAAGTGAGTTAGGGTTAGGTGCGAGTAGGGTAAGTGCGATAGTGACGGAATGTAGGTTTAGTGGCGGGTTAAGTGAGTTAGGGTTAGGTGCAGGTAGGGTAAGTGTGCGTAGTGTCGGACCTTAGGGTTAGGTTTGGGATAGGTTAGTGCATGTATAGTTGAGTGTTATGTGTAGTTTACATTTTGTGTGTCGGTGTTTTGTGTCGGTGTTATGGTGTTCGGTTTTGTGAGTTGTCGGTTTGTGCATTTTGGTGTTTTGGTGTCGTTGTTTTGAGTGTCGGGTTTGTGGCATGTCGGTGTTGTGATAGGCATCCATATATATATATATATATATATATATATATATATATATATATATATATATATATATATATATATATATATATATATATATATATATATATATATATATATATATATATATATATATATATATATATATATATATATATATTATATATATATATATATATATATATATATATATATATATATATATATATATATATATATATATATATATATATATATATATATATTATATATATATATATATATATATATATATATATATATATATATATATGTATATATACGTGTTTGTATATATCTGTCTATATATATATATATATATATATATATATATATATATACATATACACATATACACACACACACACACACACACACACACACACACACACACACACACACACACACACACACACACACACACACACACACACACACACACACACACACACACACACACAGAACAAAAACACATAATAATACTAAAAACCAGCATTCTTGAGATCCAAAAATTATTCTACAAACATACAGTAAGCAGGCGAACAAACCTGCTTCACTGCTATCCACTGCTTCCTCACTGTATTGGAGAAAAAGGGACATTATCATCTTAAATACATAAGTTTAGGTCACATGATGCAAGCAATTAGAAATTAAATAGGCAAATATACTTTTAAATACTAAAGGCATCCAGATTCAGATTCAGAAAGCAAAATATATTGAACTATACCAGTACTAGCATTCCTGAGAACAAACATATTCTACAAACATATATTATCACATCCAGCAAACAGACAAACAAACATGCTTTGCTGCTATCCACTGCTTCCTCTTTGTATTGCAGAAAAAGTGACATTATCATCTCCGCTACATAAATTAGGTTACATGAGCCAACCAATTAAAAGTGAAATAGACAATTATACTTTTAAAGACCTCAAGATTCAGAAAAACATGCTAAGCAACTTGCACTACACACCAATAGCATGCCATTTTGTACTCAGTAACCAACTCTGCACTTCGTGTCCACCTGTAAAATGAGGATAAGCAGCATAATAAAGGCATAAGTCACTGAAATGCATGCTAATTAACCAGTCCAATGTGGCAGAGTGATTCAGGAATATAAAAAGTGTGAACAGATACGGTGTTTATTTTGCCTTTACTTCTAATATCTTTTGTAATACAGACATGAAGATACTTAGAAAAAAATGTTAGATATGTGTATGTGCAATAGACTTTAATGCTGATGCTATCAGACCATGACCTAGAAGGAGAAGAGTGTTCAGACACTGTTTAATTTATCATGGCTACATCTTACAGAAACTGTAGAGTGATGCAGGGTGGACAGGGATACCCTAGAGAAAATATGCAACATGTACTGCCCTCACCTGAAGCCTCAGGGAAATTGTGGATAACCTTCCCAGTGGAAACCAAGGTATGTGTGACATTATGAATACTAGCTACAGGTACTTTTCAGAGACTTACAGGGAATATATTAGGAGTGCCCCAGGCCTCAGCCTCTAGAATACTACACCAATTTCTAAATGCAGTGCTACAACATGCAAAGGATCATACCTGGTTTCCACTTACCCCAGTGGAGAGAGCAACAACCATGCAATAATTCAGTGCCATTGTACACTTCCTTTTAGTTCTGGGGGCCATAGACTGCATACACATTGATATAAAAGCCCCACTCAGTGAACAGTGAAGGAGGTATATCAACATGAAAGGCTACCACTCTCTACTGTCAGGTGGTCTGCAAGGCCCAAGGAACCATCTAAAATGTGTGCACGGGTAACCCTCACAGTTTTCACAACTCACATATATGGCACATCTGTAACCTCTGCATAAGGTTTGCTAGGGGTGATTTCCACAATGGCATCTACCTGGGGATGCAGGTTATACACTAGAACACTAGCTCATGACACCTTTGAGAAAACCACACAACTCCACTGAGCAAGGTTTCAGTGATGCCCATGGAAAATTACAGAATGTGCATTTGCTTTGCTCAAATCAAGATTCCAGTGGATAGACACATCGAATGGTGCTCTGCAGTATGACCCAGCCACCATGGCCAAAATACTCACGGTCTATGCCAGGTTGCGCAATATCATTTCCAGGAAATAGCTGCATCGAGGATGACAAGACCAAGGACCACAGTTTCCAGGGCCACAGAGAGGGCTAGCTGAGCAAACAGATATGGAAGAAGAGTCTAAGGAAGAGTCAGCAGCCATGGATGATCCTGGTAGATGTTGACATGCACAGTATGCATGAATCTGGTTAAGAGACAAAGGATAGCACAGATACTGATTACCTAAGCGAAAACCTAGATGCTAAGTACATACATTCATTAAAATTGATGCCTACAAAATTCTCAACCTTAATTTACCCATGTAGTAGTTATATTCTTTGAACATTAGAATGAGTCAACCCTCAGAGACATATCTTGTAGCAGCAGCAGTTTTAACCAAGGTAAGAGCTGAACCTGTAAAAATGAAATATAGACATGATTACTCTCAAAAGCAACTGTTGTATATGATGTAGATGAAACGTTTCAAGTCTACTGTAATGTCAGCAGTAACTCATAACTGATATATACAATGTATATGTATGATTCTGCCCAATACTCTGCATCATGCATTACAGTTGCCCAGTGTGTATACTCCAACAGTGACCAGAGCAATTTTAGCATCATTTACATAAGTGTATGTGCAAGCAAGAATTATTAAGTTGGGAGGACTGCATTACTAAAAATGCAATAAAAGGAAAATGACGATCAGGATCTACATAACAAATCATTTACAACTGAGCAGGAAAAAGAACAATAAAAACACAGTTTCTGCAATACATTTCATTAAAGCAAACATGTGAGCAAGCAAACATTAGAAATCCACTCTGAGCATCAGACATAGGCAACTGTAAGTCACAAAGAAATGTCCAGAGTACAAAGTGCAGTCATAACCACTTGCTCAGGGTAGAGGTGGGGGTTAAAGGTGTTCAATCATCCTGATGCCAAAGATGTGAGTGCATGTGAGGGAGATACTACTTGATCATCACCTATCCAGGCATGTCCAAATGGCAGTTTCAGGTGTACCCTCTGGTCCAACTGGTGAATCTCTGCATTATGAGGCAATGTTACAATTGCCTCATGTACACAGACAACCCTCTCCTCCTTCCACCAAACACTAATACATGCGAGAGAGGCAATTATACAGCCAAACTGGAGGCTAAGCTCTCTCAACCCAAGACTGGACCAGGCAGTCAAGACGAGAAGGGAATTACTTGCATCACACCACCAGTCTCACATAGACCCATGAAACCAGCACTAGCAAAAAACACACATAAATATATGAAAACATACTCAGAGGCTCTAAATAAAAATCCAGACCTCCAAAGCAGACATCCAAGCAACCTCCACCCCCCAACACAAACCATGAAACACATACTAGACAAAACCAGTGTGCCATGCATTCATAGCCCTTAAGGTAAAATAACATACCCAGCACACTAGTAATAGGTGACTCTATAGTCAGGCACACTGATGTCCCACTCACTAGGCTGAACAAGGAGAAGGTTACTGTTAGCTGCCTGTCGGGTGCCAGGATCCGCCACATAAAACAAGCACTCAGGTCACTCCAGAACAAGTACAAATATGACTCTGTCATTGTCCATGTTGGTGTGAATGACCTGAGCCGTACGTCCCTGGACTACATGAAAAGAGACATGGAGGAGCTCTCTGATCACGTAGCTCAGGCCGGTATGACCCTGACCCTGAGTAGCATCCTGCCCTCACCAAGAATGATACCATGGTATAGAGAAAAAATTATCAATTTCAACAATTGGCTAAGCTTCTGGTGTAATTCAAAGGGGATCCAGTGTCTGTCAGCCTAGGATGACATGCTCGACAAGCCACACTGCTTCGCTAGAGATGGCTTGCACCTGTCACCCTTAGGCTTTTGAATACTGGCCACGGCTCTTGCCACACCCATGTTGCCTTTTTTAGGCAAGGCTCAAAAGACAAACCCATCACTGTAAATAGCACAAATAACAAAAAACTGAAGGTAATGCTAATCAATGCCAGATGTCTAAACCTCAAAATGCACGCACTCGAGGCACTCCTCAGTATGGCGAAAATCGATATATGTGCAGTAACAGAAACCTGGTTTAAGGCTGCAGAGACCACCCCAGCACTACCAGGCTACAACTCATACCATACATTTCGGCCACAAAACCCGGACCGAAATACAAAAGGCAGGGGAGTATCCATATTCACCAAGGATACCCACACCTCCAGGTTAGTGGCACAGCACGATGCTTCAGAGATCATCCACGTGCAACTAACAATGAGCAAAACTGTTATTCCAATTATAGCTTGCTACAGATCACCCACCATGTCCCAGGACCCCCACTCCACATTCCTGGAAACACTGAGAAATATAAAGGTCCTACCAAACCCTGATACTGGGTGATTTCAATTACCCAAACATTGACTGGGAGAACTACTCAAGTACAAACTCCCTTGCCCAACATTTCCTAGAATTTATAAACTCAAATGCCCTGGATCAACTTGTCAACACCCCCACCAGAGGTGACAACATATTGGACCTGGTCATCACCAACATGGGCGACCAGTGTTCCACACCAGAGGTCAACCCCTCGCTGGTTAGATCTGACCATAAACTAATCACTCTGAATATCCATGTTCTGCCACCACCCCGGTCAAAGAAACCACTGTGAAAAACTTTTCAAAAGCAAACTTCACATTAATTAAGACTGAGGTGGGAAGTTTCAAAGCCCCCATGCTAAAGGATAATGCTGTCCAAGCTGAAAAATCCTTTGCTAATGCACTCTATGTGCACCTACAAGAATGCATGGATCATACTATCCCAAACAAAACCAAGACTCACACCTCCAAGAAAAGGAAACCAGTCTGGTGGACCCCTGCCATAAACAAGCTATACAATAGAAGGAGGAAACTAGTACATAAAAGAGTAAAATCCCAAGAAGGGAAGACATCCCTGATCAGTATTAGTAAGAAACTATGTTCCCTCATAAAATCATTCAAGGCTAGCTTCGAAAGAAGAATTGCCATGGACTCCAAAGATAACCACAAGGTATTCTTTAGCTATGTCAAGAATCTAAGTGGCAATTCTCAGATCTGCTTGGAGTTAGTGCAGAATGGCACAAAATACACTGAACCAACAGATATAGCCAACATCCTGGCAGACAGGTTAAGTGCAAACTTCACCCCCCTCTCACCCCCAAAAGGGTCCATAACTATACCAGAAGAATGTAGTGCCCCTGAAATCACAGACAATCAGGTTAAAACAGCTCTCTCCAAAGCCAAAAACACAGCTTCAATGGGACCAGACAGTGTCCCAGGCTGCGTCCTACATGAGCTCAAAGATGAACTAACCCCTCACTTAAACACACTGTTTAAACTCAGCCTCTCCACAGGCTATGTGCCCACAGAGTGGCGCACAGCAATAGTTATTCTGCTCCACAAAAGTGGAGCCACAATGAACCCCAGGAACTAGAACCCTATAAGCCTGACTAGCTTGGTCTGCAAAGCTATGGAGCGCATCATCATGGATCTCATTAACAGAGACATTGGGAACCTCCAAACACTGGACCCTACCCAGGTTGGCTTTGTTAAGGGCAGATCATGCCTCCTAAACCTGGTGGACTTCCTTGAGACAGTTACCAAGGCTATAGACAAGGGAAAGGTGGTCCACACAGCCTATCTAGACCTCGCAAAGGCCTTTGACACCATTCCCCACTCAGGTATTATAGACAAGCTCACCAGCCTGAACATAAACACCTACGTCATGAGATGGGTTGCCAACTGGCTCATGGACAGAACCCACATGGTAAGAGTTGTGGGAGCTAGGTCTAACTCTAAACCAGTTACAAGTGGCATTCCCCGGAGCTCAGTCCTAGGACCCGTCCTGTTCTACATATATTTCTCAGAGGTACAGGCAAGCACAGAAGGACTATGGCTGACCAAGTTCACAGATGACTGCAAACTAGGGGCTATAATTGACTCTCCGGCTGACACAGACATCCTCCAAAAGGGTCTCACTGAGACAGATACCTGGTGTCAAAACCATGGCATCAAGCTAAATTCCAAAAAGTGCATAGTCATCCCCTTTGGAAAAAACAAAGTACCGACAAACAACCACATAAGTGGTAGTCCCCTAAATACAGAAGACGTAATAAGGGATCCGGGGACCCAAGTAAATAGTAACCTCTCCTTTGATAATCACATTGCCAAAGTGGTTAGAAAATCCTTCTATGTGGCCCACCTAATCACAAAAGTGTTTGCATCCAGATCGAAAGAGGTCATTGGGCCCCTCTACGCATCACTCATCAGACCCATCATAGAGTACAATGCCCCATTTGGGATGTACCTTACAAGACACCTGCAACAACTGGAAAGACCACAGAAGTACATCACCAAGAGGATCACTGGCCTCAAGCAGATGCCCTATGCAGCTCGACTGAAGAAACTCCAGCTGTACTCAGTTGCATAGCACCTACTCAGAGGTGATCTCTGCCTGACATATAAGGCTATGTCCAACCCAGAATTGATGGACATGCTCAACCTAAAGAAAACCATATCCCCTCAAGCCACATGCTCTAGGGATCTAAACCTCATCACAACAATAACTAGGACATGCTGGAGGGATAGATTCCTGTCCCAGAGACTTCCCATGCTCTGGAACAAGATTCCAATCTACATTAGGCAGAGCTCCTCACTAACCCTCTTCAAGAAAAAACTTGACGAGTGGATGGGAAACAGAAATTTTACCCCAGGGATCACTTCAATGGCTCTGCTGGACAGAGGCACAGGGAACTAATCAAAGGGGGTGGTGAAAGCCAACACATTCTGGCTAGGCTTATCAATGCCTTCGGGCAGATAGCCTAGTACCTTCCTATGAACCTATGAACCTATCAAGTATCCATTGCTGGGGTCAGTAGCAATGAATTTATATCATTCAGTTGTAATATTTATATACTTTTGTGTGTGTGTGTGTGTGTGTGTGTGTGTGTGTGTGTGTGTGTGTGTGTGTGTGTGTGTGTGAGTGTGTGTGTGTGTATAAGTATGTGTGTGAGGTGGTATGGCTAAATGCTTTTTAACATATGTGAGTCTGCATAAATGTAATCAAAGCACTTATGTTAGCACTATGTCCTGCCATCTTAGACAGGTGTCTGCCTTGCATGGTAGAATAGTCAGTTCACCATTGTCACCTCCAACCACAAGAACTACCTCTACCAGGAGTTAGAATGCTAGTTCCATGGCCTTTGCTAGAAGTGAGAGTGCTATCTGAACGACTACTGCTAGATGAGCTGTCATCACGACTACATCCACAACAACATGGCCTGCCATGTCTGGGTCTGCACACCTCAATCACTAATGGAGCAGTGGAAGTAGTGACACTATGGTATTGGGATGTGGCACGGCCATGCAGGCTAACACCTGACAATGTAGCAGCTCTGTAGTCATGTGGGTGCTGAACCTGTCCCAGCAGTTATTCCATTACAGACACTGCAAGAGCTAGTGTTGCATTCATGTTGTCCAAGGAGTCACTCATATGGTTTAGGCAGTCTCACATGTCAGAATGAAAAAGATGCAGTACCTAGACAACCTCTTCTGAGGCCAGTGTGGACAGCAGGCTTCCTCTGAGGTCCTCTACCAACCCCCCTGTGTGGTACTTCATCCTCACAATGGCTACAAAGAGAATCTGCCAGTTCTGTAGCTGGGAAACCATACTACCCTGATCAACCATGTTACCCTCAGTCTGTCTTATCTCTAATGGCTCCATGTCATGGGTATGAGTAAGCATACTGACTGTGTCTAAAATCTGGTCAGGGGATATGGGAGCCATAACCTCAGTGTCAGACTGATCTTCTGCATCCTAAGACTCTGCATTTTTATCACCACAATCATCATCATCATCAGAAGCTACTGATACTCCAATATCAGCCAGTAGGAGTTCCACACTGCTGGTGGCAGGCTCACATGTGATAACAAGTAATGAACATAACAGAGAGAAAGAGAGAGAGTTAGAAATAAAAGAAAAACTGATTAAAGTTATGATACATAAACTTGAAGTTAAGCAATAATAGATGTAAGTGGGATTTAAAAAAAAAAAGATAATGTAGACAGAAGTCTCCTTTCAGTATAGTAATAGAAATCAAAATGGGTCTTGTAATTTGCAGGTGATCATGGAAAAGCAGTACCAGATGTTCATAGACAGATAAAATAGAGATGGAAGAGGGATGATAAGCATGGCCTTTTCTCCACTGTAGTGAGATCCCGGAGTTGGTATATATAGTTAGGGGGGTGTAGGGGGTAAAGCCCCCTGCCTGAGTGGGTTTGATACATTGTGTTGTGTTTTCACATAACTGCTGGGCAAGTGTTTATTTACCTTGGTAAAAATGTACCATTTTGTAAAGTTTCATTCTTTTCGTCTTGGCAAATTCGTCTTCCGTTATTTTATATTTCGACTTTGTGAAGCAGATCCATATATATATATATATATATATATATATATATATATATATATATATATATATATATATATATATATATATATACATATATATATATATATATATATATATATATATATATATATGTGTGTGTGTGTGTGTGTGTGTGTGTGTGTGTGTGTGTGTATGTGTATAGATGTGTATAGATGTATAGATATAGATATAAATAACATAATTATTAATAGGGCATATCTAGAGCTTCATACTGTAAGTAACACACTTTGGTAAACCTCCAGCTCAGCACCTATGTCAAACACTTGACTGGAGACCCTTGATCAGCTGTCCAGATCCCTTACAGTTGACAGGACCACCACCAGTAGCTCTCCATTTCCATGCTATATCAGCCATTCAGTTTTTGGTTTTGTTGATCATGTTACTAGCCAGTGTCAGATCAGATTGGATCATAACCATGGTCATCACCACCCACAGCATTGACATCACCGACCACCTGCAGACAGATATTGTCATAGAAGGACTTGCTGGCTGTCTTTAATATGTGTGACCCATGTTACCGGAGTGGCTGGGCTATAACCTCATTCTCAGCATCTGAAAATGGTAGTTTATGAGGTCTAGATTTCCTGTGAGCCATATCCCTAAATGTGATGAAGGCTAAGAGAAAAATGTATGTGTCAGGAATGTAAGCAAAGTAACTGGCCACAAAAGGAATAAGAACATATTTAGTATGTCATGAGCATAAATTAAATGCACACCTCTCTAGTACTAGTACTATATACAAGTAATACACAAGTCTATAATCCCCCCACCAACCAAAAAAAAAAAAAAGAAAGAAAAATTAAAAGCAATGATAACATGCTTTAAGGATGGCAAGAATGATGTGTAAGTCCATAATAGATAGCAGCATTTATAAAACAACATGTCAATTAAAAATGTAAGATGTGAAACATGTTTACCATTTGGGATAACCTCCATATAATGTCAAGTACATATCACAGGCTTAACTCATTTCTTAGACTACAAAATAACATTGCAATTACTACTACTCAAATAACAATTTTGTATAACATGCCCACATAAAATGTTTCTATAAAGGCAGGTAACATTACCTGAGTTTACTTTATAAAAAACTAAACATATAACATGCTATGACAACCCCAGTGGATAGTCTGCAAACAGCAATGAATGCTATGTTAAGCATAAGCCATCCCTAATGTTTAAAACAATTTATTTTGAAATATACATCATATACATTGACAGAACTCTGTATGAATGTACCCAAACAATTGCAATTCCAGCAGGGAAATAGCAGTGTTGAAGTTTCTAGATAAAGTCTCCCTTACTATGATACAAATACCTTACCAACACGATACACTTATATAGTGCAGACTCATCATTGTGAGCACTGTGAATATGCAAATCAGGTGTCAGTTCATTTACATTCATGAATCACACAATCTGCACTATGTGCTTGTCAGGTAAATATGTGAGGACCTACACTATTCCATGCATTAAGACGTAGCAATGCAAGAATGGGTATAGAGAAGTATTGCTTGCTAAGGGCTTGCGAGTTTGACTTATTAGTCTTACTGCAGGAATAATTAGTGTTTCCCACTCCTGACAGTTTGATACACATTTACTGAGGGTATATCAGGGAGAAGAGAGTTGCCAAAAAATCAGGGATTACATTGACTGACATGGAAGATAACCTTTACAACAGTTTCATTACTAAATTCATATGAAGTACATAACAGTTAAACATACAAACACATATCAAAACCAATACAAATAACATTGCATTCATGTTAGAAACTTATAAAAAGGAATGATGCTCACAAAAGAATGAGAAGAAAGCAACTGTAGTATTTCAAATATTTATTACTGTTGTGACAGGAAGTATTAGCTTATCTGTTGCAAATATTTCATTCATCTTTACATCTAATGGAAAATTACAAAGGACAACTTTAAAAATGCTTAGCTTGGACCTTCAATGTAAAGTGATACAATGTCACACCTATAGAATATGTTACCTACTTTCACTTTTTCATAACATAGCTGTGTCTGCAGCAAATAGTGAAAATAGTCTCAAACGTGTCATGTTAATTCCATGATGTCAAGATTCTTGTCTAGACAGGGTGTTGCTTGTGTGAAAGTATCGGTGTTTAGTGTGCACATTTTGATGTTATAAGACAAGAAAACAGTAGGAGATGGTTTAAAATGTATCTTTTGTTGTTTTTTTCTGGGGGGGCTTCAACTTTGCATGTTGCATGGCATTGCATACTGTTGATTTTCAGCAGTCACTGGCAGTGAACAGTGGTTCATGTCCCAAGGCATAAAAAAAAATATATATATATATATATATATATATATATATATATATATATATATATAAAAATTTGGAATGGATGGAATACCATCAGTAGAGCAAATGGGCCTGGCACTTTTGCACAGCTGTCAGCTGTCAGCTCTCTGAGCAGTACTGAGTGAAGAAAATGCACCTGTCAGGCAACTATCTTTGTGGCAGAAGATAAAACTGCAGTGAGCTTGAAGAAACAGAAAAGGTAATGCAGGATATGAATCCAGTTTACAAATAATTTTACTCAGGGGTTCAGAATAAACATTGACACACATTTTGTATATGAATCAAATATCTCAGGTCTGTGTGAAAAGTGATAAATATGTTATCTATTGTCCTTGTGAGTTGCTGCTACACGTTTGTTGGAAACTCCAACATCCATATTACTAATGACAACATTTGATATACATGATATAAATATGACAATTTCTAATGTGTGATAACATAAAATCAATAATATGATAAATGTAGAAATGTGTATAATACATACTGATTGACTTATCCATATCTCCCAAGTAGTGATCATGACAGTAATATATTCCCTCTAAAAAGTATTTGTAGATGTTGTGTCAAAATGAGTTAATGTCATCTGCTGTATCCCCTTTCTCAATAATTACCATTACAATAAGGCCTGATAATGTGTGAAACAAATGCAAGCTCTGATGTGGCAAGCGGATGTTAAAAGAACTAATGGGGCAGGTTAATGCTATAAGTGTTCTTTTCATTGATTTTTTTATATATATATATATATATATATATATATATATATATATATATATATATATATATATAGGTTCATAGGTTAGTACTAGGCTAACTGCCCTGCGAGCCATTTTAAGCTGTAAGGCAAACACCTTAACCATTAGGCTATCCTACTTATTTTTTTTTTTGCACAGTGTTTGGCAGTGTACAATGTTGGTTCACATCTGAAAGCAAAAATGAAAATTTTTATTTGAAATGCCATCAGTAGTGCAAATTAGTCTGGTGCTAGTGCACAGCTATCCATATTGTGGACTTTACTGAGTGAAGAAAATACATCTGTCAGTTAGCTATCTCAGCGGCAAATTGTGTAATTGCAGTGAACTTGAAAAAACAGAAGAGGTAATGTGGAATTTGAATCTAGTTTACAGATCATTTTAAAGAGAGGGCAGAATTAGTATTGTCACTCATTTTTCCTTAATAGTGTAGCAATAAACACAAATGATAATTACAATCATGAATTTAACAATACACCTGTTATTATTCATTGCTAGATATCTCAAATATTACATGTGTACATTATGTTAGGCATATCAGTGATGATAGTTAACGTAAAATAAACTTGCAGAAGTACAATGTGCAATTAAAAGTATATGACTTTTCACATGTAATAATTTTGTGTATAAGACAGTATGTCATGTAAAGTATGTGTGGAACCTACCCCAACATGTATGACTCATGCCATGCAACTCCAGCCAAATTACATGTACTGATAAGCACAAATAATGGCTTTTTACATAAAATTATGGTCCCATAAAGAATTAAAGTGACACACACAGAAGCATCTCTTAAATTTACCTCCATCCTTGTTGAAATTTGTATACCTCAACATGCACCTTTCAAAAGTAAGTTTTCCTGTGGCATTCACAGTTAATAGGTTCACAGGTAAGTGCTAAGAAAGTTGCATTTGCAAGCCATTTTAAGCCTAGTTGGTTTACCTTTTTGTGATCAAAATAACCTGTCACATTTGTTAATGGACAGGTCTTATACATCCCATGTTCGATAATATATATTACCCCTAATAAGAAAAACTGGGATCATTCCATAGAAAATATGAGATGAGCCACTCATGGAGTAAGGCATTTAGGACCTGCATCTGTCCATTAGTAGAACAGGGAGCAGTCCTGAGGAAAATTTTCTGTTTCCCATCCATAGATCTAAATTGCTATTGAAAGTGGATAGGGGACAATTTTGTTTCATGTGGATGAGAAGTCTGTTCAAGAGCAGGGGTATCCACTGTGAAATATACCAAGGACTGAAACTATTTTGTTGATGTTACAGAAGAGGTTTAGATACCTAGACTGAATATTTCTGATGTCATTGACTTGCTGATGTTCAGTAAATCCATCAGTGATGGGTCAGAATATTCCTTGTTTGCCTGACACAGGTCACCTCTTAGCAGTCTGTAGGATACTGAATATAGTGACAGGTCTTTAATTTGGCCCATGTAGGACATGTTGTTTAGGCCTTGTATCCTTTTAGTAAGGTATCTCTGTGGACATTCCAGTTGTTGCATGTGTCTGGACAGATACATTCCAAAGGGAGCATTATATTTAATAATTGACCTAATGAGGGCTGAGTAAATGGGGGCAATGACATCCTTAGATCTAGACACAAATTGTTTATAAGCTGTGTAATACAGAAGGACTTTCTTACAGCTATAAGTACATGCAGATCAAAATCTAGGTCATTGCACACATAAATTCCCAAATCCCAAAAAACTCGATCAACTTTTAGGGGTGTATTGTCAATATGATTGTTCCCTGAGGTAGACAAACTTCCCAAAGGATGCAATAATAGATTCTTTGGCATTTAGTTTCAGTCCGTAATTTGAGATAAACCTTGCAACAGGATGGATAAGTCATTCAAGGATTCAGTGACTGCTCCTAGCTTTCACTTGTCTGCAGAGTTAGTCAGCCAGAGCCTTCTGGTATTGGCTTTCACTTCAAAAATGTAGAACCCTGCGGAACTCCACTGATGATGGGTCTGTTTGTGGAAATAACTTCCCCTATATTGATTATCTGCATCCTATATGTGAGCCATTTGGCAAGCCAGCTGGTGACATAGTGGTTTATTCCAAGTTTATTTAGCTTTTCTACTATCCCAGAGTGAGTAATTGTTTGTCATATGTGAAAATTTAATAAAGATGTTTAGAGAAAAAAAAAAAGCTTTGGCCAGGTCAAGGTGCACAGTGAATACCATTTTGCTTTCATCTACTGCACTGATGACCTTTTCAAAAAATCTACCTGGTTAAGTAAGCATGACCTGCCCTTGACAAATCCAAACTGAGATGATTCTAGTGCTTGAAAGTTCCCTATGTCCTGACTAATTCCATGATAAGTCTTTCCGTGGTATTGCATATGAGGCTGGTCAGACTTCTGGGTCAGTGCAGAATGACGTAGCTGTTCTCCTTTTGCATGGTACAAAGCCTATATGGAGTGTAAGAGTGAACAGTGTTGTTAGGGGTGTGGCTAAATCATACTTTGTGCTTTTTAAGATGCATCCAGGGATAATGTGAGGGTCCATCAATGCAGAATTATCAGCGTTTAATAGCCCTTTTAGGACCTGGTCTTACATGATAGCTGAAGGTAAACCAGTTTAAGGTATATCTTGAGAGACAGATGGAAGGGAGAAAAGGTTAAAGGTAGAGCTAAATTTATCAGCCAGTAGGTTCGCTATAGATTCAGCTTAAGTGTAAGTTACATCATTCACAATCAGCTCAATGCATTGCTGTGCTTTTAAGCTTATGAACATAACAAAAACATGCTTTGTGATTGTCTTTGGCTTGGGTAGCCATTTCAGCCTCAAATATGGCATTGGAAGATTTTATTAAGCTCCTGGGTTGTTTATTTCAGTGACAAGGGCTCTAACATTCTGGGAATTGCTCTTTTTACTTTTGGTCAAATTTGTTTTCCTTTTATTATAAATCTTGTTGATATTATGGTTCCACCATGTGGGTTTGTTTCTGGACTTTGTCCTGCACTTGTTCCCACAGGGTACAGCTGCATCATTAAAGTTGTTTTCATGTTGGTCTAGTGCAGTGGTGTACATTTCTGCATATTCTGTGGAGTTAACTGTGTTTGGTGAGGATTTGAAGCTTACAAATGCATCACTTAGGAATAGGTAGTTTGTTTTAAAGAAATTTCTAAAGGTACATTGGGAAGAAGGGATCTCTGGTTTCAGATTTATTTCAAAGGAGGCCGCTTTATGGTCAGACCTAAAAAGTAATGAAGATACAAAAGGAATGATGCAAGATGTCCCCATATTAGTAATGACAAGATAAAAGATGCCCCCCCAGCCCATGGGTACTCTGACTAATTGTACCAGGGCATGTGTAGTGACAAAGTCCAGTCTCTTGTGCATTAGTGGTGGTGTAGGTTTCCCAGTCTATAGTTGGATAGTTTAGATCACATAGGAAAATGGTATTGGGTTTAATACTGAGTTATTCTAGTTCCTGTAGTTATGGTTTTCCTGTGTTTGATACTGGACCTTTCTGATGGGTATTATGACACAAAGAATCTCTAATGCATCATGCTGCTTTACAAGCCTTGATGCGAGTCTCTTCTGTATAGATTGATACGCTTCCACCTTTATTCCATCCTGTGCATTAGCTGGTCTAAATGTGTGGAAAGCATTATATCCCTTCACAGCCGCAGTGCTCTGTTATTTTAAACCATGTCTCAGTCACTGCACAGACATCAATGTCTTCCAGGGTGAAAAGGGCTTGTAGGGAGTGGAGCTTCTTGTTCAGACTCCTAGCATTGATCAGTAACACCTTCATATTTTTCTTTGCTTGTTTCATTATGGTGGTAGGTTTGTCAGGATGGCATTGCCTAAAAAAGGCACTATTTAGGTGGACAATGTCTTTGCCAATAACTAAAACCCTACAGAGGACAGATGCAGGTCAGCTCTGGCGAAGCACACGATCTGTCGATCATATCTTCTCAGGCTGACAAATATTAGACCCCCTCTGAATGACACCAAAACCCAAGTCAATTATTGAAGTCATTTTTTTTTTTTTTTTTGCTCATATTGTTGCATCCTCCTTGGAAGAGGTAGAATACTGCTCAGTGCTAGGGTCACACCTGCATTGGACATACAGTCTGAGAGCTCCATCATATCTCTCTTTATATAACCCAGGGCAGTACACCTCAAGTCACTGACACTGGCATGAACTGTGACACAGTCATACTGGTACTTGTTCTTCAAGGACTTGAGTGCATGCATGATCTGATGGATCCTGGCACCAAACAAGCACCTAACAGTCACGCTATTCTTGTTTGAAATGAAAGCACTTATCTGTCTTTCTCTGACTTGTAGTAGATCTATTATAATGAAACAGTAATTTAAAAAAATCACAGCAAACAGTATCTTTGGAATTCAGACCCTTAGCTCTGAACTGATTGGCCTGGAACTGTCCCAATGCAAAGACAAGTCCTGATCTAGCTTGACATACTTTCAGTGTAAAAGAATGAAGCCATGGCTTAATAACAACAGTTAGGCTACTTAAAACAGCAAAAATGCAGTGCAGCTCTGTACTGGCATCACTAATAAAGGCTTCAAGACCTTAGCTGAAGCAAATGTATACTGTTAAAATGAATGTAAAATCAGCTCAAGAAATGAAATCACTTGTCTTTCTTTTTTGAGAACTATTACATCATTTAATAAGCAACATTTACCATTTAATCCTTTATTTTTTCTCATGAGTTCAATTCCCAAGTAGTATAAATATCTATATTGTGAATGTCCCAGCAAACCATTATGTCCCGATTCATAACATTTTACCTCTAAATAGCAATGATTATAACCACCATCATAGAGCAGAGGTTGCACACTTAAATGACCAGGATTGCTGTACAAAGACCAGCACATTCATTTGAGCTCCTTACTTTTAAAAGGAAAAAGAAGGGTCGTCAGTGCAGTTAGGAATATAGCAGTATAACTCCCTCCACCCAGAGTTATATTTGATTGAAGGCTGCCTGAGGCCTGAGAGCCATGCATTTGAGATCCCTGTCATAGAGCATTTCATGACTGCACACAGACATGTGGAAATAGGGTAGATAAGTGTCACGCATGGCCAGGTCTCACTGCCATATTTCACACCTTCATTGTTGTTTGAAGGAATCATTCCTAATGTCACTTAAAAAACATTTTTGTGCTTTCAGTTGCCCAAATGCAGCTGGCAAGGCTGTGAGTCTTTGCACACAGGCTGGTGCACATGAGATTAGAACTGGCCTTAAATTCAGGCAAATAATTCTCAGTGAAGTTCAATAGACATGTCAGGTGAAGTTGAAGATGGTGCTCCATTTAAAGCCCAAAGGTGGTGTGAAGGGAAGTCCATTATTTTTGTGGCAGTCCTTGTCAAGCAATACAGCCACAGGATTTTGCAGTGGGACTACACCAGGTCTCTGAGGCTTGGAATAGCTTGGCCAAGGCTGTCTCTAGTGCAACTGGCATTTACACTATGTGGAAAAATGTTGTCACCATGACAGTGACATGAAGAGGCACAAACAGGTCCTCCTGAGCTGACAGGAGGATGAATTTAAGACTGCCAACACCCCTCTGTTGTGTAAGTGTAGTGAACCATCACTAGTCAATGATATAGCATTGACTTGCTAGCTAATACATTTATTCATTATGTTTCCATTTCTTGTATTTTATGCTCTGTGCAGCTGCTGAGACTATTTTCCTGAATAAGGAAGTGCATAAGGAGAGACTAGCTCACCTCATAGTGGCATTGGGGTAAGTATGAATCAGGTATGAGTGCAAGTCAGATCAATTTCAGGGCATCAGCCCATACGAGCTTGAGTAGGCATACCTGACGTATATACCAAGCATGCATGCTTGCTCTAATAGCTCTTGCTGTGTGGGTTCAATTCCCAGCAGTAGAAATTAGCTTTTATTACAGCATTGCATACAAAAATCACTTACTACATCACTAAATGACATAAAAAGTTCAAATTTTCAAAATGGATAAACTAAATTAGAAAATATATATCCACTATGACAAGTCAAATAACTGTTTGTATTTTATTTATAATAACAATGAGATTGATTTATTTTATGACACATTAATGCCTTCATATCATATCTGTATGTGGCAAAGGTAAACATAGTTATGTGTCGTATTTCTTTATGTATTGAAAAATATATGCTGCAGTATTGATCTTCTTATCTCTGTCTTGTCTGCCCCAACCCTATCTCATTTTCTTTATACATTTCTGCTGCAACCCAAATCACCATTAGCACAGGCAGCTAGCCAGACTGCTGCAGTTTGGCCCACCATACCTCCACAGATGGCTGCCTTGGCACCACCACAAGCAACACAAACACCCTGCACATCTGGGTCACAACCTGTGAGCTTTATCTCCACAGCTCCTGCTCCAACTTCATCAGGTAGTTCTACCCCAGCTGCTGATGCAGTGGTAACCACTAGGAGTATTGGAGGTAACGACTTTGTCACCCATCAAAAGCTGACAGGGCTGGTGAAGGACATCATGGAGAGGGGCATCAGTTCCTGAAATGGCAGAGTTGAAAGGGTTCTGTGTCATATTGCAAAATCTTTGCCACATCCAGCACTGACCCAGGGGAAATGAGACAGGAGACAGAGATGACAGTTCCAAGGGTGAGGACTAGATTCTCACTGTTCTCAAACTGGATGTGTATGCAGCTCCAGTGTCCCCTACCTATCTCAGTCATGGTGTCCCCAAACTTTTGTGTCCATCACCATCCCTGTCTGTCTTGTATGTTTTTTATGTCTGTGCTCTATGAAAAAAAGTAAAAACACAAAAAGATAAGCATCTGTTCCACAAAGAAAAAAAAAAAAGAAAAAATATGCCTCATACATAGCTCTCCACTTCACCTATGTGTCTTCTTGACACACCGCATTTGGTTCAATTGGCTGTACAACATTATTTTGTTGTTGTCACCTATCCCTGTTGTGGTGACTCTCCAAATTCATCAAATTCTTTTTACAAATTTACATTTAAATTGTGAAGAATTGGATAGCTATGGTGCTTTCCCACCACTATCTTACACATTCCTTTATTCATTCCCGTGTCCTCCCCTCTGCCTGCCCCCATTTTCTCCACTGTCTTATCAACCCATTTTTCACATTTAATTTGGTCAAAAAATCGAATCACACACAGCATATGGCCAAAAATGGCCCATACAAAAAGTCTTCACTTCTTGTGCTCAATGTTTGCACACTGTCATTATGCACCAGTGCTCAGTAACACTGAATGTAATTTAATATCCTATGGCAAAAACTGGGAACTTGTATTCCATCGTGAACACTAGCCCGATTGTCTTTGTGCAAATGTGCTTAAACCTGCTGTGCTATAGGAATATAGAGTAAAGACACTACTTTGAGGCAGTTAGTGTAACCCTTATCAGGCTGCTGGATGTCATGAAGTAAGAGTACCAATGTGGTGTGTTGTGATAACTCACATGGCTATAGACTGCTGTTTTTGTTTAGTGTCAAGGGTTTGATTCCAGAAAGATGTCAACCTATTATGGGTTAAGTGCAAACATCTTCATTTCTCTGAAGTTACATGTCATGAACCAAGTAAAAAGAGGAAATGAAATAGATATAAAGCATTAAAACATTTATGAACACATTCCAGCTCCATAAGGGTGAAATATTAAACTGGCTTCATCCAGTTTGTGTTAATCTTGTTTCTAGCCCCCTACCCTGCTTGCTCACTATTGAACACACTTTATTGGATAGCACACAACAGAATAATGATGAGGAGAAACCAAAGAGTAACACACAGTAAAGATGGGCAGACATATCCCATAAATAAAACTATTGCATCTCTCTCTCTCTCTCTCTCTCTCACTCCATGTCTCCATCTCTTTCTGTCTGTTTCCCCTTCCATCTCATCAGGTTTTACTCTTGCATATTTATTAGGCTGCCTGGTGTAATGTTTAGCTTATGGGATTTTACAATTGTCAGTTTTGATGTAGCCTAATGTCTGCCATATTCCTTGTTTCAATATGTTCTCACTGTCCCTTCAATTATGAGATTTTAAACAGTGTAAACTAGGAGTTCCAATGTGGTGTGCTGAGATAACACTTAGGTGTACAGACTGCATTTAGTCTAGTGTTAAGTGTTCTAATGTAGATGCATGTCAAAGTCTTATTGACTGTTTTTATATGATTATTTTGTGTGTAACTTTTGGCTACATATTTTATTAACCCACCACTATCCTGCTTCTGTGTTAATCTGCTTGCTATCTATTATGAACACTTCATTGTAGAGATCATGACAAAATAATGATGACAAAAACCTGAGTAATATTTAACAAAGTCAGCCAGAAATGGCTCGCAAGCAGAAATGTTTTATGTCTGTCTGTTTCCCTCTCCCCCTCTCTTTCTCTGCACCCCGTTCTGTGTTATCAGTGTATGTCCTCAGCATTTGCATAATTCCTAGCAATTCATGTCTTACATCAAATACTTGTGATTTTTTTTGTTGTAAATTGCCCTACAACAGTTTCCATGCAAATATGCTTAAGTCCACTGCACTATTGCAAAACAGACAAAAAAAGTGTGATACCATTACTCCTATATAACTATTAGACTGCTGAATGTCATGTTCACCCTAAAGGATGTTATAATTGATATAACTATGATTAAAGCTGATGGCTATACGTTCCCTTTTTTTAACATGTTATTTGCTTTTAACATAGTAAATTATGAGTTTCCATATGTGGAGTTGAGATAATCTTCATGTCTATACATTTTTATGACACTGTCAAGAGTTCAAATCCAAAAGTATGTCATACAATTATGTAATGTTTTTTCCATATTAACAGTATGGGTGTAATTGTGTGTTATATGTTATGAACCCACTGCTATCCCATGTGCCTCTGATACAGGAAGTTTGAGAGGTCACAAAGTTGAAGTTCTAGCTTGGCTGGAGTTTTCATTTAGTTTTTACTGATTGTTTTTTCTGTGTGACCTTCTCACCCATTGTTTTAGTTTGTTAGTTGGGTTATTTTGTAGTCACCCTAATAGCCATCAGCCTTAATCACAGTTATATCAATTGTAACATCCTTTAGGGTAAACATGACATTCAGCAGCCTAATAGTTATATAGGAGTAATGGTATCACACTTTACTACTTTTAGTGTTTGTGTGTGTGTGTGTGTGTGTGTGTGTGTGTGTGTGTGTGTGTGTGTGTGTGTGTGTGTGTCTGTGTGTGTGTGAGACACTCTAGTGTTAGTTAAGTATGGCTTCATCAATGGATGTGCTGTGTCCACTTCTACTGAGGAGAAATCTTCCAAATGTAAGAGAAATCCCATATAATGCTAGTCCACTTTTACCACAAACATCTTCTCTGCAACAAATGGATGAGGTCATCCTTTGAAAAGTGTACTGTCTCAGTTTTGAAGTCAGGTTTCGCTTGTTGCATGTGTGGCTGAAACTGTGCTCTCTAGATTGTGTAACTTGATTGGTAGGTGGTTCAAATCAAGCCTGGCATAAAAACTATGACTTTGTGTATGTATCTGCACTGTTACATTGAATTGGTTGCATCATAATATCCATTGTGTAGGCTTTCACTTTTAAGAGATATTTACACTGTGAGACTACACTCCATTAGTCTGTTGCATTTTTAGCCAAAAATCATTCCCTGCAAGACAAGAATGTCATCTTTTAAAATGTGCATTTTGTCAGTATTGTTATCCATCTTTTCCTGCAGTGCTTGTGTTGATGTTGTGCTCTCTAGATTGTGTAACTAGATAGGTTAGTGGTTCAAATCCCACATTGCTTAAGTAGTATGACTCTGTGTATATGTCTTTACTCTCATGCAGAGCTGACTCTATCAGAAGATCCATTGTGCACACTTCCACCTAGGAGACACACTTACACTGGGAGAGGGCTCCCCTATAAATTTATATAATTCCTAGGCAGCACACATTTTTGCCAACAACTTAAAATAATTCCTACATATGGATGCTATGTCATAGCTGCAATCAAACTTCTCCTCTAGTGCTGGTTGTTGATACAGTGTCCTCCAGATTGTGCAACTAGATAGGTTGTTTGAATCCATCAGTGAGTGACTGCTGTGAGTTTCTGTCTTGTAAGGTATACAAATGGCTACAGCTGCATATGTGATGTGTAGGTATGGGTCTACTTTCATTCATAGATTTTACAGTTACGTTTGCCACTAAAACACAATATGACTTCAATGAATCCTTATTTTATCAAAGGAACAAATCACTGATATTTTTTCTCAGGGAAACAAACCACTTGGTCACCAGGAGAAAACAAAAAAATGGGCACAAATTAAATGTCCACATCCCCCCTAGCTAAATATACCAACTCTGAGATTGCACTACTGTGGGGAAAACGACAAAGTTTACTCTGGTGGCCAAGTGGTCCGTTTTCCTGAGAAAAATATTGGTAATTCATTGCTTCAATATAATAAGGATTTGTTGAACTTGTCTCATGTTTTAGTGGTTTGGGTAAGTGTAAATTTAATGAATGAAAGTAGACCGATAGGTGTACATTGTTACTGGGATCTCTTACCACTTTCTCTTTTAACAGACACATTGCCCTATTAAAACAATGGTGATGTCATCCATTCAAATGTTCACTGTCACACTTACAAATCAACATCTCATGTTGCACTTGCGAGTCATGCAATGTTCTCTAGCATGCAGTTTTAATTATGCAGTGTGTTCAAAGCCAGGAAGTACTTAAACTCAGCTCTGTCCATATGATTGTGAATACATATGTAGATAACAATGTTTCCACCTACATTTCTAATGTGTACATGTACTGCTAGAGATTTCTCTTTCAATACTTTCTGTCCATTCTAGTAAAGACAGCTCTTTTTTGAACATTGATGATGCAATTTGCTGAATTTTCTACAGAAAGGAGTAAGCCTTTTCCTCTGATGTAAAAAAAAATGATACAATGTTCTTTACTTTATTGCCTTAGTAAGCTATGAGTCTGAATCCATGATTATTGATGCATTGTGCATGATTCTTCTTCTACCTTCACAGAGATGACTGCATTATGCAACACGTGTGTTTGTGCATACCTCGCATCATGCAATATTTTGTGACAAGGAGGCAGATTGCACCATTTTTTTAACCAAATTACAGGCACATGTATGTCTTGCAGTGATAAGATGATGTAATGCCTTCAAATACACATTATCTCACAACTGTAGGATAACGTCTCCTGTTGCATATTCAGTTTACACAATATCATGTAATTTACGTGGTCACAGAGGTAGGTGTTCTAACCCCACAGTGACTGAATATTGCTATGTATGAATGACATCCACCACAGTTGTACTGTGCACAGTTGCAGTGGGAGAGGTGTTTCCCCATCACTTTTACCTAAAATAACTGCTTTGCAACTCAATGATGTGATGCTATGACTTCACATAGGCTGTGTCTTACAGATGTGGTAAGACTCTGCCTGTGATCCATGTGATTATCACACATTTTGTTAGCTTGTGAACTTCCATAGGTGGCTGTTCCATTCCAACAAAGGCCAACATTATGTGAGTGCACTGATGTGGCACATGCAACATTACATCTGATTGTTTCTATCAAGTCTCACATAGGCACTTATCCATTTGTGATATACAACTAAATACAGCCTATCCACATTGATATACATTATGACATTAAATACCCTGTTTATGGTTACAAGTGACAACAGGTGGCCAAAAATGTCCCTTTGTGAAGTGCATGATCCCAAAGTTGTAGGGTTCATTTATTTTTGTTTTTACATGATTGGTGGAGAATACAGAATGCTGTTAGTTACGACAGATAACTTTCTGGATACACATCTGATATGATCATGACTCACAACTGTCCAAATTTTTTCAGAATGTCCAGATTTTTGTGTCAGATTATTTGCTCTGTTCCTCATAAAAAATTTGGTTTTCTGGAAAGTCTTTGAGGACTGAAGTCACTAAATAATGACAGATGTTTGAGTTTCAGACTTCATATTCTTCAGAAAATGCATGGTATCACAAAACCTGTCATTCCAGCAACTTTCTAATTTTATAAGCGCAATATTGAAAATGTATCCCTATTTTTGAACCTATTCCCCCATTTATTTTTGGCTTTGTCTAGATTTCTTGTACTAAGAAGTTGAGAGGTATGACTGCAGTTTATGCAAATGTGCCCTAATGTATCCACTGTCCTTTCTAACTGTTATCTAAACTCAGCATTTTATAAAAAATTATCACATTAATTCCACTCTGTTAACTTTATGTCCTTCTCACATCCTTTGCCAACATCTCATTTTTATTGATATATATGTGTCCATAAGCTAACAGGATTACTTGTATAAATAAAAATGCTGCTTGTGCACTAATCTAATTATATCTGAATACATTTTCCTCATTTATTTTCCCCTGCCTCTTAATTCTTTGACTCCAGTTGCCCGTGCATTTTATTATGTTGTCCAGATATGCCTGTGCAAGGTTTGTGTTCATGCATGTGTTTATATACTGTGCTCAAAGCGTTTGCACCACTTTGTGGCACTAACACATATTCTGGCAATGATGCTGAATGTGTAGACTTGCTTGCCAGCTTGCATGTTCAATGAGCACCACCGCTAATCGCACTAGCACCCAGTAAGCAAGTAAGTTTAGAATAGAGTGTACACACGTTAACGATTCCCCAAGACTATATTCACACATGTTAATACCCATGCACCTAAACATATTCAATAAGCACAGGTAGACAGGAAAATAAAGTTTAAATAATCCAACTGGTTCATAGGTGTTTACTAGGCTAATGACCACAAGTGCCTTTTTAAGACTAGCCATGCATCCTAAATCTCTGAAAAGTTCTGGTACCCTTGGTAAGTATAAGCAGGGCTTTGCAAGATGAAACATTTTGCAAGCAGGAGCCTGGGAAAAGACCCATTTACAGGCGGCCTGTGTCCATTAGAGACACAGGTGCCAAACTATGGATGAATCTTATGTTCCCCATCATACCTCTCAACCTCTTAGTGCAAGAAATCTGGACAAAGCCCCAACAAAATGGGGGGACAAAGGCCCAAAAATGGGGGCATATTTTAAATACTGATCTTATAAACTTGCTAGAGTAACATTGTTTGTTTTAATATACATTTTCTGAAGGATTAGAAGTCTGAAACACACATGTATGTCATTATTTAGTTACTTCAGTCATCAGATCATCCCACTGATTTTCCAGAAAACCACAAATTTATGAGGAAGAAGCAAAACTATGAGCCAAAAATCTGGACATTCAGTGAAAATCTGGACATTTCAGAGGTATGTTCCCTATCCAATTGTCCAAGTTACACTTGAATTGGGTTAGGGAGGAACTCTTTTTACATTAATGGGGACAACCTGTCCCTCCAGCAGGTCCTATTTATATCACAGACAAGGATTAAGCCTTTAGAATCAGTAATCCCAGTGCTGTTTTTTTGTGGATATACAGTGGGTCCATCAGAGTGGGGTCTGACAATACCTTTTATGTCAGGAATAGATGCCACCTCAACAGCCTGTAGGAGACATAATACAGGGATAGGGCCTTGAAGTGGTCTGTACAGGACATGTTACTTATGCCCTTGTATTCTTTTAGTGAGAAACCTTTGTGGATGTTCCAATTACTTTAATTAAGTATATCTTCAAAGAACTGTTAACTATTGGACATATTATATATGAACCGAATGATTCCCACAAAAGTAAACTTTAAAATTGGTTTATAGAACTGTATTTAAACCATGTACTGTGGTTCCTTTTATATGTCATATCAATGAGTTATAAAGCAATATGTTCACTGAACATCTTAGACATCTGTCTGCCATAAGATGGTCTACATGTGCACTCTACCAGATAAATCACCCACTTTGTATCACATTTTACTAAACTTAGCAAAAGAAACACAATCATTTTTTTTTCTAGTAAATAAATTTGTAAAATATACTTACAATAAAAACATCCACCATGTACTGCTCACTGCTCCAAAGGCTTAACTTTAATCTCATTGTAAACTCTTAAAAAAACAAATCACCTCTTACTTAAAAAACACAAAACTGTTGTTGTTGTACTACCCTTCCACTGTCTCTCCCTCCCCCCACCTCCTCCCACCCTTAACCTTTCTTAACTTTTTATGCTTCTTCACCCTGCTCTTCACCCTTGCTGTCCTCTCACCTCTCCTCTTGCCTCTCTACTCTCTTCCCTCTCTTTTTCCCTGACTCCTGTCCTTCCTGTCCCATTTTTATCTTATATTACATTCTCTTTCTATCTCTCTACCCCTGAGCTTTTACAGTTATCTATATTTTAATTACCATATTGCATATGCTTTATGTACTAGGTAAAATTTTTTTTGAAACTGATCGAACTTAACTGATTGATCTCTCCTTTGAGTTCTTGTTGTATGTTGATTTTATTAACAAGTTGATGTTCATTTCTATATTTTTATTTTTTTTTTATTAAATCTGTTCATTTTTTATGTTTTGTGTGGAGCTTTTCTCCCCGGGCCTCTACTGAAAATGGACATATATCCAGCTAGACTAGCCCGGTCAACAAATGTAAAATAAATACTGCTCTACCTGCCACAGAAGGTATAGGTAAAGAATAGCCAGGATTAGAATGTAATTTATTTTGAGTGAAAATTTGGCCTATATTTCTGCCCTGCCTAAAATGAATTTTGATTTGGTATTCAAAAAGTTGATAAAACATTGTGAGTTAACAAAATGGGCTAATGTTGCAGTATAATTTCACAAAACATCCCAGTCATAGTTCCATGTGTCTCAGTTAACCTCAAAGAATCAGGAGACTACTGGAAATTCTGTTTAATCTGTTGCAAGAGGTCAGGCCTATTCATATTTATGACCTCCAGCTGAACCCTTTTCAAAGCAGCAAGCATACGCCTATGATTGAGAAACCTATTAGTCACATCGGTAGCAGCTTGATCATAACTCTCATAAGTATCACTGATCCTTCTAAGACATCATTAAGCAGCTTGGGGATATTATTGATCCTATGTCTAGGAGACAGCCTGTGAGAATAAACAAAATAGTTCTTGTTAAAAGCTTTCTATATATTGTTGTAGAAACAGAACCATTAAAAAGCTTAGTTACCTCAATATCGAAGAAATCAATGATGAATAACTCAGCCATAGATATAAATCATTTCCCAAAGAAATCAATTTTCAAAAATAAAATAAAAAATGCTGACAAATCATTGCAAGAAGCTTTAATCACAAAAATAAGTAATTAAGTACTTTCATTCATTTATTACAAAACTTCATCAGAATACAATTGAATCTGAGGACTGTTGTTGGGAAGGCCTTACAGCTAGTTAAAACTGTTGCACTCTACCCTATTTATTAATTATTTATTTATAACCTAACCAATCTCATTAACAAATTAATTATATCAGGATTCATTCTAAAAACAGATTCAAAGATACAATATCTCTGTAGCAATGTGGTTATATAAAAAGGGCTCAAAAACATGTTAAAAGACAGCTGTATAAAATTGCATTTAAAATCAATAAACTAAAAGTATTATATAAAAAATAATAATGTATAGAAAAAAAAAATCCTACAAAACTCATAAAACATTTTTTTAAAAGTGTTCACAACTTCCCTGATATTAACTGTAAGATTCTATTGATTGAAACCTTATCATTAATACCTGGTTATTGAGTAGCATTCGATCTAAGTTACAAATACAAGTTAAATTTTTTTCTGCATACACCTCGCAATCACCTGCTCTAACATCTTGTGGTACCCTTTCCAATACAAAAAAACTAAACATTTTTTATAATCTTTACATACGGTACTATGTTTCTTAAGAGCATTTCTTTCATCTTTCCTCTTCATAGCATACACATGCTTGCAAATTATTTGCTTTAATGCCTTTTCTGTTTTTCCAACACAGAACATATCACATGTCATGCATTGTGCCAAATAAATTACTCCCACTCAGTTACATGTAAATCTACCATAACACTTAACACCCTGAGATAAGAGGCCACCAAGATGTTACTGCCCTCATAAATGTATAGTATGTAATGATTTAAAAATATATATATTTTTTGCATTGGAAAGGGTTCTTTTCATTAGTTATTTTTAGGCCATACATTTTGAAATGTCCAGCTAATTCTCATATTAACATTATATAACATTATATATTATTTACAAGACCATAGCCTTCTTTTATATTATTTAACATGTGGTATTTTCATGCATGTGTCTAACATCATTAAGTCATTAATATGGGCTACTCACTAGTTTTTTTATCTGTCTGTTTTCCTATCTGTCTATCCATCTATATATCAATTTATCCATCTATATATCCACACACATATTTTAATTTTCATTTAATGACAGGTTCTGAATGCTTTTGTTGTTTTTGTTAATTTATACTTGGTCCACACAACTTTAATGCCTCACTAACTCTCAAAATAAAACAGTATGGCTTAGTTATAAGGGCATATCTTTCTCTTTATATTCTTTAACAAATAGTTTAAGGTTTTCATGTATGTATCTAAACTCACTAAATCAATAATATGGGCTACTCAGTAGATGTCATCTATCCATCTGTTTGCCTATCTATCTATCTATCTATCTATCTATCTATCTATCTATCTATCTATCTATCTATCTATCTATCTATCTATCTATCTATCTATCTATCTGTCTACCTTTTTAATCTATCCATCCTTCCATCCATCTATAATGTATCTATCTATCTGGCTGTTTGATAATACTGTGTTATAAGCAATAACATTTATGTTTTCTCATTCTTTTCAGGGATGGAAGAGGAACAGTATATATTGTTACTATCTTGGGTCCACTGCTATAACGTTTGACGAAGCAAACAAAACATGCAGCAGCCAAGATGCTTATCTGGTTACTGTGGAGAACAGGTATTGATAATATGAATGCAGATACTACTAATTCAATTTCAGCATCAGAGGATGTTTTTCAGAAGAAGGGAAGAACAGATAGATAAAATGGGCACATGATTGATACTCATATCATATTTATTGCTTAAATCAGATCACTGTAACAATCAACAGATTAAATGGCTCCATAAATAACTATTCTATCATTATTTTTGCAAACATCATTCATATAAATCCATCCATATTGGTGCACTCTTGGGAAAAAACTTTCTGTATTTATAATGCCTAACAAATGGCATTTTGTCTTACAAATGTTGACATTCTGTTGTTAAGCTGGAAATGCATAGAATATACCACAATTTAAAACTATGAGTTGGTAAACACTCATTAATTTCTTCCTTTCATGTTATCTTAACAAACAAATGTGAAATGAAGTTTGCAGAGGTTGTTTGCTAAATATGTTGTGTCATTTTGGCTTGCTGTTTGATGTACGTTGATAAAAAAGATATAGCTGGTCATTCTATGGTCATTGCAATTGCTTGTCTAGTATTCCTCCTGTGCTTCTAAAATAAATCATTATTTTTCAAGTCTGATAATCAAACCTCACTATAATCTGTGCACTGATTCATTGTTAAAGCAATTTTGGACATCTTTTTAATGCAAGCCGCAATTTTATTCCAAGTCACTATTGTAATCATTTAACCATTTCCAAAACCAGCTCCTCTACCATAGAGGGATACAATCCTGACTACAACTTTTGTAATCCTGAATTTGATCAGCAGCTAAGCAATCTGTTGGAGATGGCTCTGAGGTGGAGAGGAGTGACAGAACTTTATCTGCTCAGCTATCCTGGGGGGGGGGGGGGTGTATGTGTGCAGGTGACATCCTCTCACAGTACCAAGTCATCTTAAACTCAATCTTCTCTACATGGAGAAGTAGCGACTCTTCTCTGAGGTCATCATTTATTGCTGAGCTCCTCACTCTGCCACTGTAAGTCAGACAGGCTACCCCACAAAGGAACCCCATTTTTTGCTGCCTATATCTGTGACAGTACCCAAAGTTCATGACATAAGCAAAGATCTGAGCATAGACTGGAAAGTAGCTTCAGATCTTCTTCCTAACGCTCAGCTGCTGTTTCTCCATGACACTCTGGTGTAACACGTGCAGAATGGCCATCTTCTGCTTACTCTCCCAATTCACTCTACCCTCACTTGTGAATAAGGCCCCAGGATTCTTAAACCCTTATGTATGAATTAGCTGTTCCCTGTGACTTGCATGAAGTATGGGATAGCACCATGATATCTTAGATGGATATGTTCATTTTGAAACCAACTTCTTTGCAATCAGTAGCCAGTCTCTGTTGTGCACATTGGAGTTCCTGGTGGCTAAAATGACAGCATAATTTGAAAACAACAAATATATAATTCAGACATCTCTAAATTGAAAGTTCCATTAAATTTGTTTACATCTTGATGGCCTGTATATGAAATATCAAGTGGTTTGGATAGATTGAAGAAACAGTCTTGAAGGAATATTTGGTCACCTTGAATATAATTAAATTTACACAGAGAATGGAGACAAAATGGTCTATGTGAACACATATATTGGATTCAAAGTTTCCCCATCATACAAAAACTTTCTGATCCACAGACTGCCATATGACTGTGTGTCTGTGTGCCCCTGTGCATGTCTGTAGGGACTTGAAAGAAGCTACATGTGTGTGTGTGTGTGTGTGTGTGTGTGTGTGTGTGTGTGTGTGTGTGTGTGTGTGTGTGTGTGTGTGTGCGTGTGTGTGTGTGTGTGTGCGTGTGTGTGTGTGTGTGTGTGTGTGTGCGTGTGTGTGTGTGTGTGTGTGTGTGTGTGTGTGTGTGTGTGTGTGTGTGTGTGTGTGCGTGTGTGTGCACGTGCACACGTGTTTGGGTTCAATGTCCTTCTGAAATGTGCTGTCTATGCCTTATATGTGAGGAGTCCAGAAGTACATTTTGGTATCTACTGTATGTGAAGCAGACATTTTCTGTGGTTTGGGAAGTGATAAGGGAGGCTCAACGAACCATGGTCTAAGTAGACTGTTCTTACAGAGCATTGCCTTTCATTTAACTGTAACTTTACAATATACAGACAACAAGACATTTTATATAAATAAATGAGAAAAAACACTCAGCCAGGCACACTGGTCACCAGGAAGGTCCAAGTAATCCACAAACTACCAAGGTCAAAAAACAAATTCTTTAATGTTCCAGTACATCAAGCAGATTTGTAAGGAAGATATAATCCACATTGAAATTCACTTCCTTAAAGTTGTTCAAAAAGTCCCAAGAATCTATTAAAATATGATGAAACAACCCATAAAAGGGTTTCACCTTGTTGTCTACATATAGTACCAAACAATGTGTCTTAGAGCCAGAAGAAGAGACGATGGGTCTCAAGGGGAAGAGGGTTGGGCATCTTTATGAGTTTTGGGAATCCCAAAAATGCCAGGAATCACTGGCTTGGGTACCCACAAAAACTTGTATAACTGTCTATCAATAGCCCCCTTGAAGCATGTTATCCTCCAGGATCAAATCCAAATTCCTGTAAGCCAGGTTAATCTCACTCCTAGAGGCCTCCTGGTATTTACCATCCCCATGGAGTATATTTAACATTTTCCCGGTGTAACTCCATTCTTCCATGAGGACAACTCCACCCCCCTTTTCCAGCTTCATAATCCTAATTCTACTTCCCCTGCTGATACCAAAAAGCAATTCCCTCTCTTCCTTAGATACATTTCCACAAATGTAACGCTTCTTATTCTGGACATTTAAACTTTTCCAAATGTCCCTCTACACTAATGCCTCAAAATTGGCAAGAACAGGGTGTATAGGTGGGTGAAAAGTGCTCCTTTTCCTTAATGGATTGTTATGTTGGGAAACACTACCACCCCCAAAAAAAACATTCAAATTAAGGCTTCTCACAAAAATGTTTAGTGTCCAACACCATTTTGGCCACTGACTCAGATCTTCTGGGTACAAAAGTGAAACCTTTTTGAAATAATTCAAAGTGGGTAACATAGGGTTCTATCTCACTGTAGTTAAAAATATAAAAATCATTGTAGGAATAGACAGATCCCTCGGCTGTTTTATCACCTACAAGACCCCCATTTAATACCTCCTGCCCCTGCCCCTCTGTCCCCCTGATTCTGATAACGGTTCTGGCAGCTTGGGCATAGGTGTAGATAGGTTGTGGGGTTTGGTTCTGTAATCTAGGGGACCTCCTCAATGGGTGTTGGCATAAAGGGAGCTTTCTCTTTTCTTCCTGTTCAGAGAAATTACTAATGTGATTCCCCTGTTCGCTATCTAAATTATCTACTTCCCCAGATGAACCCTCCTGTAGCCTATACTCAGAACTGGGACGTTTAGGTAAAAAAGCTGAGTAGGCCTTCCCACTCTGATAGTCCTTCTCATCCCTCTGCAATTTATTAATTTTCCTCTTTTTGTTTTTTTTTTCTGTCATCTTAGCCACATTTTTGAACATATTAAAATATTTAACTTTAAACTCATTAACAGAATGCAGTAAATCATCTTCCACCCTAGCATTAAGTTCCACAATTTCCTTGTACAAAGTATCCATAACTAAAAGATAATTTTTAAGAATAATACATAAAACAGCAAGACCACATTCATTAAATACTTCCACTAAATCATTGAAAAAGGCAGTTCCTTCAAATACATTGTTAGGGAATTTAGTAAGTCTCAATCCCATAGGTACATATTTTTTCTCTAAGCACTGCTCCAAAAACCAATTGTCCAGTGTCAATAACTTGTATTTAACCAGTTTGTCTTTTAAAGCATAAATAGTACCTTGGTAGGTGAGTTATTCCTGTTGGGAAGCCTGTATAACAGTGGAAACCCCACTCATCAACCAGGCATTAAAATCAAAGTCAGCCATCACAACATCAGTGCCACATACCATATTTCTTGAACCAGGAACATTACCAGTCACTCTATTCTCTCCTGGCCCTCCAGAAATAAAAAATGAGCATTTTCATGCTCATCAACTAATAATCCATCAATACTACTGCTTCCAGATGCCTGAGAAGCCAGAAATGATGTCACTTCTCTTTGTACAGCCTGTCCACAAAGAATGGAGTCCTCCATGGTATCGGAAATACAGTCCTCCTGCGAAAACAGAGCATTCAACTTGGTAAGCTCTCCCAAAAGAGAGCGCTCATTTCCCCTTTGCAAGATAGTTCCTCAACAACCAGAACTAGCCATATCCACCAACACAAACACCAAGAAGCAAAAAGGTGGAAAATAACTGAGTGTACAAAGCACAAATAACTGAGAAGAAACACTCAGTCAGGCACACTGGTCACCAGGAAGGGCCAAGTAAACCACAAACTGCAAAGGTAAAAACAAAAACAAATCCTTTAATGTTCCAGTACACCAAAAAGATTTGTAAGAAAGATATATTCCATATTGAAATCCACTTCCTTAAAGTTGTCAAAAAGTCCCAAGCATCTATTAAAATATGATGAAGCAACCCATAAAAGGGTTTCAACTTGTCTATATATAGGGCCAAAGGCTGTGTCTTAGAGCCAGAAGAAGAGACGATGGGTCTCAAGGGGGGGGGGGGCATCCTTATGAGTTTTGGGAATCCCAAAAATGCCAGGAATCACTGGACTGGGTACCCACAAAAACTCGTATAACTGTCTATCAATAGCCACTTGAAGCAAGTTATCCACCAGGATCAAATCCAAATTCCTGTAAGCCAGGTTAATCTCACTCCTAGATACCTCCTGGTATTTTCCATCCTCATGGGGTATATTTAACATTTTCCCAGTGTAAATCCATTCCGCCATGAAGACAGCCCCACCCCCCCTTATCCAGCTTCATAATCCCAATTCTACTATCCCTGCTGATACCAAAAAGCAATTCCCTGTCTTCCATAGATAAATTTCCACAAATGTAACGTTTCTTGTTCTGGGCATTTAAACTTTTCCAAATGTCCCTCTCCACTAATGCCTCATAATTGGCAAGAACAGGGTGTATAAGTGAAGATATATGAAGATATACAAAAGTGCAATAGTTATTCTGCAGATGAAGTCCATTCGTTCTCTAGTAAGTTGTTAAGAGTATGACAATGGTCTTCTGGCAAAATGGTCCTCTTGAAGTTCCAGCCAGTAGAATTGATTGGTCTCATGGCGTTGCAAAGGAAAGAGAGTGGGATCTTCATTGTATGCAATAATGTAGCCCTAGTCACATGCGGTTGGTGGCTCTACCATAGCATAATGGTTTTGAAGAATCTGCAATACTTTACATTCTCTTAGGAAATAAATTAAACTAATAACTCCTTTCAAGCATAAACAAGATGAAGAACTTGTCAGGCTGTCTGGTCTTTCAAGAAAGGAATGTTATTTATTATCTTTGAAATTTATTTCTAAATAACTGGAAATGAAAATCCATTTATGCCATGCAGTGCACCTTATCTTATCTAGCTCGTAAGGTGTCAATGACAGAGGAACCATGTTTATAAGTAACAGGTACAGACATGACTAATTGTCTGACAGCTGGTATAGCTGGATCATTCTACTAATATGGCTGCTCTGCATAGTCCCATTATTGTACTTAGCAACCCTCTAAGGCAGCAAACCTTTTCTGAAGTTATACACATAACCTCCATTGCACTTATCAGAATTTAATTGTCAGCATAGCTGAGGAACTTAAGAAGGATGCACAAACTACCCCAAAGCCTTGATCCTTAATAATGGAGGCTCAGTCATAATAATTTAGGCAGCATGACATAACAGGTTGACTTCTTGGCAAATCCATACTGGTTGGTGTATTAGATATTTAACCTTGTCAGTTCACCTACATAAAAGTTTTAGGAAAAAATCTTTGTGTGTTTTAGAAGTGCTACTGACAAAATTGAAGTATACATTTAACTATAGCACCCACCTCGAGTAGGATTCTAAAAGGAATGAGATAGAATTACAGTGGACCTCTGCCATCCTTCAATTCTAGCCTGAGCATCACTTTCTGGTCTATTCCTTGTATGACATCATACTGAGTGTGGAGTCCATCCAGAGAAATCTGGATGCTGTGCCCAGCTTACCAATTCAAAGAAGGAATGCAGAACTATGAATAGGTAACGAGATTCACAATATGCTGTGTTAATAAAAAACATTATTTAGTCATGCTATAGCCAAGTTCATCCAGAGAATATCATCTAGGCCTGACAAGCTGCATATGCGCCCACATTTAATGAGCCATCCTTAATGTTGCATGCATTACAAGTAAAACTTTACTATACCAGCAGTATAAAGGCTGCCAGATACTATGTGGCATGTTGTGATATTGTGTGCATACAACACAGCCCATTTTATCTAAAAATATAGATTTGGGCTACCTCCTGTGATAGAAGAGGCACACTCATTAAAAAACATAACTGCACATATAGGCTTATGTCTCAGGGCTACCACATTCATTGCTGGCTGGTGAACAGCTCGACCTGTATGCCAGAATTGTCACTATAGGTGTATGTACTTTCTGTCATGTAATACCTGCAGTACTACTTCTGGCATATAGGTGGAGCTGTACCTACACCACAAATGCCCATAAAATGGAAAGGGCAGAGCCAGTAGCTTGGAAGTTCACATTGTCATTCAATGTAAATGTACAATATCACAGCACTAAAGGGTGGCATGACATTCTTCACTTTAGGAATCAGAAGAAGAGGTCTGTAACTCCCCATTACCTTACACAGCTTCAGGAATCACTGAGCCCTTTTGTTAAATCAGGTGCTATGTAAGTACTTGGGGTGTAATGAAATCTGGTCACATGATTATTAGTGTTTCTATATGATAATGCGTGTCCATTCTTCAAGTACTGCCAAACTGAAAGCTCAAGCAACCAAAATATAACTGTAATTATTAGCTAAATGATAACTCAGTACCATTAGACCAATATTTCTGAAAGTTCTGCAGTGGTACAGCGGTAGCATTGTTGCCTCACAGCAAGAGGTTCTCCCGTTCGATTCTCGGCTGGAGTGCGGGGAGTACCTTCTGTGTTGAGTCTGCATGTCCTCCCTGCGGTTGGATGGGCATTCAAAAGACATGCGTAAATGAGCGTGCCTTCATTGAAGGTTGAATGTCAAGCTGGCACCTCAGCGTTTGTGAAAATCTACTGCCAATCATTAGCAGACCAGAGTTCCACTGTGGCGACCCCTAACCGGGAAAAGCCAAAAGACAACAACATCTAGCCAGATTTTCTCTCAGACAGCATTTTAAATAACTAGATACTTGTACTCCTGACTCAGTGACTATACATCTCAAATATGTACTTGTTCTTGTCTTATTTCTAGCTACCCGCTGTTAACTAGGATTTTTTTCAGCAAACACTACTATCAGATTTTCTCTTGAAAAGGCAGCTTCTCCATTAACAAAAAAAAAGTACATTCAGCATATCCTAGTTTTTTTTAAGTATTTGAAAAACTATGTGAAGAGGACATTTTCTGTGATTTGCTTATTTTTTCTTAAAGCTAGCTATAAGATGAAGTTCCCCAGCAGTGCTTTCAGACAAAACTCATGTTTAATTTGCCTGAGCCAGTAATGGTATTCTTAACAGTGGCATTGTGGGTCAATGGTTAAGATCTCTGTTACACATCTATGGTCTGTAGTTCACTTCTAAGCTCTGGTCATTTCTGCAGGGAATTTGCATGGTCCCCTATGTCTATGCTAGATGATTTGGGCTGTATATATAGCCTGACAAATTACTTTTGCTGTTGCCTTTTTAGCCCATTGCTGAAAATGACCACAGGTTAACCAATTAACATCATCAAATTAAATTAAAAACATTATGTTTTGAATTCATCGGGCACTGATTTATCTTCCCAGAGAGACTCTGTTTGGCCTTCATGGTTGTGCTAGACTTTACATAAAAGACTTGTTCAAAGCTGGGAATGAGAATAAGGCTGTTTTCAATACATAAAAGAATGACAAATAGATAAACTGAATGTAATATTAGTGCAGGAAGACATGGAAGAGCTACACCATCTAGAAGTTCCACAAGCGATACAGTACAGCAGAAACTAAATGAACATTTGGTTATGTTATATTCTCTGTACACGATTCTTGAAAGTCCTTATACTGGAGCCCACTATAAGATATAATATTTGAGGGAACAGTAAACAGCTGTGACTACATCAGAATAGAAGTCTAGTGCATATAATTTTAAGGACAAGTTGCACCAAGTTGTTTACACAGATAAATGATGTGCGCAGGCTCAGTACACCTACAAGCTGCTTCTCCTTACGAGACAACATGGTATTTTGCACCTTCCATTTTAACTGCCCTTCCTGAGAAAGACTTACCCGTGCATATGCAGCATTTACAGCAGTTATGGCTGTGATGTCAACCTGATGAACTGCATATAAGTGCAAAATTGTGCAGCATTACTACTTTGGAGAATAATCAGTGATCCTTTCCCTAGACTCAAGAACTCCCTTATACTTCCTGCTTTTTACGGGAGGATGGCATGAGCCCTGTGACAGTATTACAGTGCGTAGGGGGAGGGGTATGTTATGCACATGAGCACTGGTATAATATTACAGCTACTGGGGAGCATGGCTGTCTGCCCTAGACAGAGATGGCACTGCCTTTTAATGCAAGCTGGAAACAGAGGTAGTACGCATTTCAAAGACTGAGAGGGTAGAAAAAGAGTGGATTCAAATCACAAAAACCAGGGCACAAATAGCAGAGGTCCAAATATCAGAAACCAAATCACATTTGGACCTCTGCTATTTGTGCCCTGGTTTTGTGATTTGGTTTCTGGTACTGGTGGACACTTGCCTCCTTGTTGTCGATTAAAGAGTGGATTCAGTTACTGCATGTGAAGTGGTTTGTTGTCAGAAGGTCACTATGTACACTGAACACTGCATTTGGATGGAATGGGTACTTGACCAAATCTGTTTCACAAAACACACAATGTTTATTAATCCAGAACTGGGGAACTCATTTATTTGCAAATTTTGGCCTAACAGCACTAGTTTTCTTATGGCAACAACAACATTACAATCTTCCCTTCTACATTTTGTGACCAGAGCTTTCATGGAGGTGGTTATCTTCCCTTTTGTACCTTCTGTGCTTATACTTGTTTTCTTTCTTAATTTTTAGAGCATATTTAGGACAAATATCCAAAGCATAGACTTAGACTCTAACTATCCTTCATGGATTTCCTGACTGCCTCATTCCTGTTCTGTCCCACTCCAACCTTATCTCTTTTTATACTTTTATATTGTTTATATTGCTGTATGAAATTGATTTAGACATAAGGTACTTTGCTATTCAGCACTTGTGTGCTTATTATCCAAAATAATACAAGGCATATCATAGAACAGGACTCATCAGCCTGAATGTAACTGTATAAATAACTCCAATTAAGCACAGGAGCCTAGTTATCAGAAATGTTATCAAAAATGTTGGAGATTACCCTTTCCTAAACCTACTGTCACCTCACTAGAGGAAAAAAAGAAAATGTAGCATTTCACAGTTTTTTCCTTCACTTATTGAAAATAATGAAGTATGGACACAGGAAAAGTTCATTGTGGAAGACTGCTTTCTCACCCATGCATTAAGCAATATAGGTAAATAAATAAAAAATAATACTTGAGAAAAAGCTGACATAGTTTTTTTTCAGTCTAAGGTGTTTGAAGGAATTATATTATTCAAAGGTAATGGTGTACAATGAATCTCATAACTTGTCTTACTTTCTCATTCATCTTTCACCCCTTACATTTTCTAAAACATGAATATGCTGAGTTATTTATATGTTTTAAAAAATGTTTTTGTTTCATTTTGTGTTTACTTTCCATTGTTTTTTTCATCAGATTTGAGCAGGCTTTCCTAACAAGTTTGATTGGTCTGAGACCTGAAAAATATTTTTGGATTGGTCTTTCTGACACACAACAAAAGCAAACATTTGCATGGACTATCAATGAAACCATGACATTCACTCACTGGAATGAGAATATGCCAGGTAAATATTTATAATGTGTATAGGTTCTCAAAATAATAGAAATTAACATGTTTCTGGTTTCAGTGGCTGTTGATATGATTATCTGCTTGCTACAAAATAGCCATAAAATAGTGACCTGTTATGGTGTGTCCCATATTGCATTGCTTTCTGATGTAGTCTACAGTTTGCACATTAACATTTTCAAAGGGTCTGTGCTGTTATCAGAGCATCATTTTTTGGTGTATCATTGCAAAACTTTAATTCTAATTTTGTCCTCTTTCACACATAGAAGGAAATGGCTATAATTGCAGACTGTTGTGATCCAAACGATTTCCAATATAGATACTAATAATTCTGGTCTATCTGGGCTAGTGTAATCCATCTAATTCCCAACTGATGATTTTATATCTAGAAGTAAACAGTATTATATTGTGTTATGTTTGCATTTTTCATTAGTCATAGCTAAATTGTGTTAATGTACCACTTGGTGTACAATTTTTCTTAATGGTTTGTTAATCTTCTCTTATTAAAGGGAGACACTCTGGCTGTGTGGCTATGAGATCTGGGCTTTTTGCTGGATTATGGGATGTAATTAGATGTGAGGAAAAGTCAAAATACATCTGCAAATCTCTGGCAGAAGGAGTTACAAAACCTGTACAACCAACACCATCAGCAGCTGCAAAGTGTCCAGATGATTGGGTTACAGTCAAAAACTCGAATCACTGCTACAAAGTAAGTACAAGTGAAATAATAATTCTTAGCATTTTATACAATGAAATATAAGAAGTTAGTATGGCATTAGAATAGCTGCTAATAATTTAAAGTACTGAATTACTTTTGGTCATTTGCAGTAAGCACGTGTTATGCTGTGTCTCATCAACTTGTTACATGTGTGCTCATTGCAGTTCAATAGCCATATTGCTTTGCTCCTTTCCTTTTGCCATCCTCAAAAGGAAAACAAAACTATTGAAGTTCTTTTGTTCCATTTCATTCAAACTTCACATCACAAGGAAAAATTTGTATTTGAAATATATGACCCTGTACTCTACTAAATATAATTCAGATAGTTAACAACACTGACTGGGATGCAGTGGTGTTTTACTTTTGATGTATAAATCTTGCACATGGCTTACAAAGCAGCAGGGTGATTATTTTAGATTATACCATGACCTCCCATTAATATTCCAAAATGTGCATGCTGATTGGCCAGCGTGCACGTTGTAAATCGACTTATACTAATGGAAAAAGGTCCGGTCACCCAGACTTCTTCCATTAGTATAAGTATCTTTTAAACACTGTCTCGCTATGTTAAAAGAGATTAACATAGCGACACAGGTTTAAAAAAAGCAACGGAGATCTCAGTTGCTTTTTTTAAAGCTGTCTCGCTATGCTAAACTCTTTTAACATAGCAACACAGTGTATAAAAAGCAATGGAGAAAGCAAGATCTCCATTGCTTTTTACTGTTTCGCTATGTTAAATGGGTTTAACATAGCGAGACAGCTTTAAAATAAGCAACGGAGATCTCCGTTGCTTATTTTAAACTGTCTCGCTATGTTAAACCCATTTAACATAGCGAGACAGGTTTAAAAAAGCAATGGAAAGAGATCTCCATTGCTTTGCCATTACTTAAATGGGTTGCTTTTAAAGTTGTCTCGCCATGTTAAACCCATTTAACATAAAAAAAAAAGCAATGGAGATCTTGCTTTGCTGGCCACAGGTCTGATGTACTGCGTAGGCATGCGGTACATCAGAACTGCCGCGGATACCAGCCAGCTGCGGAAGGGCAGCAAAGAGGCATTATACAATGCCATTATTTAAGAAAAGTAATGATTTCTTTTCTTAAATAATGTCATAGTATAATAGCAATAACCCACTTCTGGGTGTGGGTAATGCGGTATTTACCCACGGTTGTCTTTGTTTGGTCCTGAGGGCGAACCAACCATGGGTAAATCCCGCATTACCCACACCCAGGCATGGGTTATTGCTATATTCATGAATGCTTCTTGCCTCATATTACATATACTACCTACACCTTTCTATTAAGACTCTGCAGAGTTCTGCTGATGATATGACATCACAGTTTTCAACCTCTTTCCTCAAGCATCAATGACAAAGCCAAAAAATAATGAGGGTCAAAAGCCTAAAATCAGGGGCAATTTTTAAATGTTTATCTAAATGAGAAAGTTAATACAACAACAGATTTTGTAGCAACATGCTTTTTCTAAAGAATATGAAGTATAAAACCTAATATCTGGCATTACAGACCAACTCTAATAGCCACTGGTTTACTATAACAATAAATATTTTATGCAGGACAGGCCAAAATCATAAGGAAAACAAGGAAATTGCAAGATGGGGACATTTGAGAGCTATGCATGATGTAACACTGGTTTGTATTACCATAATCAGATCCCTGATTAGAGTGCCTTTCCCACTAGTTGAGCTGTATGTTAGTACTGAACATCTCCATATATACTCTGTCTGCAACTTAGACATTGGGCTCTATTCTATTCCCACCCAGGTTGTGAAAAAGAATGCCCTAGCCAAACACTTAATGGAATGGCCAGACCACATTTTTAAATTTGCATTTGTGAAAAAGGTAACCCCCTAGTGAACGTGGTGGCCCATGACAACTTAAGTTGGAAGAATGTGAGTTATATTGGCAGCTCACACTTAATGCATGTTCTTGGCCAGGGATTAATGACCAGATTGATATTAGCTGTCTTTTAAAACTAAGAGCTTTAGAAAGATGATATCGCTACCCTTCTTATCAGGCAGATTTTCTCAGTATAGCATTTACTATTTAATGATTGCTCTTACATAAAACTACTTATTATTGTATGGTAAAAGAAAGTTTTACAGGTTGGTGTATTCAGATATTCAGCCTTTGATTTTTGTTTACTTAAATTTTGAACCTATTGAATATGTTGCCTTAATGGAGGATTTGTTCAGGATATTCGGCTGGCACATAATTTAAAGCTGATCACATGATTTTAAAAGTTTTTGGCTGTCACATGATTTTAAGTTGATCACATGATTTTAAAAAGTTGTCGCACAACCTTTTAGAATTGTATTTAAACAGTGTGTGTGTTTGGTTCACTTCATCTGAAGAAGATTTGTTATAAAATAAAACCAAAGAGCTAATATTACGTTTTAAGTTGTTGAGCTGGATTTGTCAGAATCTCTGTGGCCTTGTTTGTGTTTTTTTAAAAGTTGTTCCATGGTGATAAGATAAAGTTCTCTGTCCATAACTACAATCCCACCTCCTTTGTCAGCTGGGCACATCTCAATTGAATTAAGTCTCTTCAGTTCACTTAAGGCAATATTCTCAGCCTCAGTTAAGTTATAAAAAGAACCAGCATTTATATTTTCATCAAAGGATTTTATGCTTATAACATGTAGATGTATGAATACATGTTATATGAATGAATGATAATACATTCTACTGATATGAATATTAATTTTTGTTCTTACATCTACAAATATAAAACCTGCCATGTATTATGAACAATATTAAGGCCCTACATAAGTCAGGCTATATAGCATATAAAGTATCAGAAACTAAATAAAATATCGAATCATATTATATATGTATAACTGCATTGTAATATATTTACAGAATGAAAAAAGTATCTGTTGGAAACAAAATCAACATTCACTGAGAATTAGGACTACAGACCCTTAGACTCTTGTAGGCATAAAGCCTGCTACTTTTCCGCTTTTAGGTCCTTGTAAAGCTAAAAGATGTAAACAATAAGGGTCAGGGTAGACTCCAGTATAAGGAAACAGTTTGGCCATGTTGGAAGAGTGAGGGTGATAATTAATCAACAGCATGTTACCAAGGTACAAGTGATGCCATCATAGACTCACAGATTTACTCTGCAATATCATAAAACAAGAAAAACATGCACATCTATAAAGGATAATTGTCTTACAAGATTGTTAGCAAAGCAACAATAAACACTGAGCTTTTGAACTTTTGATATTAGAGGTATGACAAAATAGTGGCCTGGTATTTGAGTATATCCTGCTTTTGGTTCTTGAATTTTGATATGCACATACTGCAAGCATAGTAATGTTGTATATAGCAATTTTATGTATTTCTATATTAATACAATTCATCACCAGAAGTTAATAAGCCAACAGTTTCAGCCACATTTGTGTGTGTGTGTGTGTGTGTGTGTGTGTGTGTGTGTGTGTGTGTGTGTGTGTGTGTGTCTGTGCGTGTGTGTGTGTGTGTGTGTGTGTGTGTGTGTGTGTGTGTGTGTGTGTGTGTGTGTGTGTGTGTGTAACACAAGGAGGGAAAACTGCTGCAGCTTCAACCAGTGTACACTGGCAGTGGAACCTCTTTTCTTTGCACTTGGTCTCTATTAGTAGTCTGGTGTTTTTGCAGAGAGAGGATTAATCCTCTGAGCTGTTAATTCCTGCCTTTTATATTCCTGTATATAGGACTTAATTTCCTCTACCCTCACTTACAAACTGTATGACTGAGCAATCCACTTAATCAGACAAGTCACCCCTAAAAGAGGAATTTGTGTCCAGTAGACTTAATAATTTAGCAAATGTATAAAAAAATCAACATTATATGCACTTTTTTGTTTATAAATCTGTCTATGTCAAGGTAGGTTGCTTCCAAGGTATGTTTCCTTGAATCCATTAGTAAAACAAGCTGTATAATAAGGATACCCATTTATCTGCCTGTTTGTCTGTCTGTCTATCTATCAATTTATTTTCATATATATGGAATCTGTGTGATTTAAATAAACAATAAAACAATGTAATGTATACATTATAGAATCATTTCATGAAAGTTCATAGTGCCCAATATTGTTAAACTCAAACTCTAGACTATTGTCACTTTAACAATGTACTCCTCAAAGTTCTTTCACCCAGAAATCACAAGGATTAAATTGTCTGAAAGCAGTAATAAGATAATGTATTAAATATATGAATAGATAAATGTGATGCTTCTTAGACCCAAATCTTTCTCTTTATCAGATATAGATCACATAGGTGCTCCTGAATGGTTCGAAGTACCAAGTCAAAAAATATTTGAGAAATTGATGCTAGTAGATTATTATTTTATGGCCCTATCAACGAGTAGGAATTCTCAGGCAGTATGCTAAGGAGATGAAACCAACAGAAAAAACACCACTCAGTAGAATTAGGCAGATGTATTATTAGCAGCGATAGATATTCCCTCCCTGATTACTCCACCAGTACATCAGTGACTAATAACATAATCCCCCGGATTCACTAATCTTCTGTGCAGGACTAACATAGTCCTGCATAGAAGCACCCGTGTAGAAGCAGGAAGGCAGCATGCCATGCATAATAATGAAGGCACACTGCTCGAGCTCCCAGGCTTACACAGAGCGTGTACAAGTGCAGGGGGCGTGTCTGAGAGCAAAACTCTCAGAATAAACACACCCCTGCAATGTAGAACAGCAGAAAGTGTTAAGAAATGAGCAAGATTGCTCATAGGTGTCAGCATATCCCCACCAACATTCCCCCATGTGTACAACAGCAACAGTACATATAAATTAAATGAAGAAACCCTCTTAGTTTTGTATTAAAAGTCTGAGTACAGCTAACCATAGGTGCACGGGTGAGCCCATTACCTAGCTACGGTTTATGCAGCTTAAATAGAAGAAAGAGGATAAATAGCAAAATCTATGCAAATGAAGCAATACAGCAACAGTGTAGTGGGCAGAGCATTCACCTTGCAAGCAGTTATTCCCGGTTCAAGTCCCACTGCAGTACATTCCATTTTCCCTTCAAATCACTGTATGATAAATATTTTTTGTGGCATAACCTAATAAATAGCATACATCTGTGAACTGCAGTACCGCATTTAATGCAGATGTGAGGTGTCAGTGTCATAATGTTGCAAAGTCCACAGATAATTACATGTACCCCATACAGTATCACAGATACAAATGGAAAGTAAACTGTGTAATGCATGATAACTCCATACATTTTCCAAATCACCCACCTCCCCAAGAACCATTACACTATTACTGTCTAAAATGTAGCACTAGTAAGTAGTAGTAAGAGGTCGTAAGCAAATTTAAGCACTTGTAAGTGGGTTTAAGCCCATTTTCACAGGGGTAAGCAATGCGCACACAGGTTAAGCAAGATTGAAGCTGTCTGTAAGTGTATGTAACCAGAGGTTAGCATTGCTTACCCTTGCGCATACCAGTGCAAACCCACTTACAATTGCTGAAAAGTGCCTTAGTCACTCTGTATCCAACAGCTCTTCTCCTGCCCAGCAACAAAATAATCAGCACTCCCAAGTTGCAAACCCTGGACCCTGCACATGATAGGTAAAGTGATTTACCACTAAGCCATTAACGATGCACATACATCTGATGTTATCACAAACATATCATCCAGCGCAGTCATTCAACAGTATAGGAAATGTATGTAATTATGTAGATGTATGTGTGTGTGTGTGTGTGTGTGTGTGTGTGTGTGTGTGTGTGTGTGTGTGTGTGTGTACAAATATATATATCAGGAAAGAACTTTGTGACAACAAAGCATTAAAAATGAATGAAAAGGAGAACACAAACAAACTCTGTATTATTTAGCGCTGTTGTCCTATGTAATATCAAGACCCCTGCAGGCAGACATGTTACATTAATACGAGCAACCATTTGTACATTGCTCAAATACAGTATTTCAAGCAGTTACTGTAAATTACCAAAAGAGTACCTGACCAATCATAATGTGAGAACAGCAGTCTTGCAAAAAACTTAGAAAATAATAAAAAAACGGTGCACGTCGAGGGGGCATGTGAGCGTGCTTCAGGCTCAGAATGTCAAACCTGAGATGTCGGTCCGGGAGATCTGGCTGGCCAGGTGTGTGAGCAAACTGCTTCTTCTCAAACCCCTGGCAGGATGCTACCAGTGGGAGAAACAGTGTAGATCAGCTAAGTCTAATCTTGACACAAAAACAGGTCCATCCCTGGTGGGACGAACCAAAAACTATGAGTCAATCCGATGTTTACACGTGTCTCGAAAGATGAACAGGGCAAGACTTGTACATACGTGGACTAAACGGATGAAGAGCCTGAAGAAGCTTAGGTCAAGACAGTATACTGGATGAGTGCCGAGACGTGGAGAGAGGGCAACATGTGGAGGTGTGGTATAGCTGGGCTAGCAACCAGAGAATGGATGGTTGCTGTGTTAGCTATGGTTAAAGCAGCTTAAAAGGCTGAAGAGGATAACAAGGAAGATATATGCAAATGAAGCAGCACAGCAATAGTATAGTTGGCAGAGCATCTGCCTAATGAGCAGGCATTCCCAGTTCGAGTCGCACTGCAGCACAGTCTGTTTTACATGGCAAAGCACGTTATAGCTAATGTTTTTGTTGCAAAGCCCACTACATAACACATATGTATGAACTAGAGTACTGCAGGAAAAGCACATGTGAAGTATCAGTGTCATAATGAATAAGGCACTAGTAAGCAGGTTTAAGCACAAATAAGGAGTAGTAAGCCTATCTAAGCACTAGTAAGCATGTTTAAGTGTGTATGCATGGGGGTAAGCACGGCCTACACAGATTAAGCATTATGGAAGCTAACTGAGTGTAAGAAACTGTGACCAGAAGTTAGCAGTGCTTAGTGTCACGCAAACCCACGCAAACCCACTTACAACTGCTTAAAAGTGCCTTAACCACTCTGTATCCAACAGCCCTTGTTCTGCCCAGCAACAAAATAAACAGCCTATGTAAGGCTCGAACCCAGGACCCTGCACACCATGATGTACCACTAAGCCATGGCAGATGTACATAAATCTGATGTCTTCAGAACCATATCATCCAGCCCAGTCATGCAACAGTACAGAGAATGTATACCAAAATGTAGATGTATGCGTGTGTGTAAATATAGTAATATCTAAACAGATACAACATATCTATATATGTAGATATATATATATATATATATATATATATATATATATATATATATATATATATATATATTTAGAAATATTTACATATATATATATACATGCATATGAACATATATACATGCAAATCCCTACATTGACACATATATATGCACCTATATGTCTACATATACACAGCAAGGTACATATAAGTATGCAGATATATAGCTATGTAGGTATATATGGACACAGTCATACATATGTAAGCTGATATATATAGCTATATAGGTATATGTGGCCATGCATCTGTAGATAGCAATGGTAGATTAACAAAAACAGATATGTCCACATGCACCATTAATGGAGTTGAGAGGCCCCAAACAATATACGTCTTGTATGAATAGGCATACCCCCCAGTCAAACACGTCTGCCCTGCAATACACTACCAAGTGTTGCAGATCCCATAACCAGGACCTGACATGACATGAGCACAAGATGTTAACAGTACTACATCCCACCTGTATAATGTCAGGCTGGTATTGGTAACATATCATGCAGTACAGTCTGACTCCCATAGGAATTGTAAAATGTGGAAGCTATCAACATCCCCAGGATACATATACACAGACACATATCTGCAGATACAGATATACCTATATATATATAATTACACACATATATATATATGTATATATATATATATATATATATATATATATATACACACATATATATATATATATATATATATATATATATATATACATGTGACTACACATACACACGCAGAGATATGTACAGTAAGATACATATGTAGAAGGTGCACAAAATATGGAATAGCCACTATGCCTACAGTTCACACCTGAACAACTGGACACTGTATGGGCCACCCATACATATGACAATCATTGCCTGCAACATATACCCACAGAGACGTTATAGGAAAAAACACCACACACAGGTTTGCAGGAATAGAAAACCTTTATTTGTGTACTAGTACAGTTGTATATATTATTGCTACTGTAATTTGCATTGTCTTCACAGACATGGTGTGTGTGGGAGGTCACATCTGCTTTCCACATGTGTGCCATTGGCTATTGACAGACATCCTAAGGACATTATAGTAAAGTACCACTGCTATCACATACTGCCCTGTTAACTGCAGCAGAGATATTGGCCAATATGTGTGGACATTCTGGCACACTCTGTACAGTCCAGAGGTATACATAGAGCCCCTTAGTGCAAAACATGTGTAAAATGCCTGACAATATGGATGTTAACATCCATGTAGATGGGTATAACACATAACAACTGGTATACATATGCCACCATAGGTTATGCATTCACACACCCCTGTCTGGCCTGGCATGTAATAATCGCTGGTACTAGAGTGCCATGGCCACATACTACCCACTAGATCTTGACATACATCTGTACAGCATCCCACTGCTCTGTCTGACATACATGACTGTTAAGGGAGGCCTGACAGCAGTACATCTGGCAAGTATCTGCACATGACATCTCACTGGGTAAGTACACTAAGCTGCTAGACATGTAACAATGCACCGTGCAGGCTACAGCCAGACTGGCTCAACACTGGCCTACATCTCCTATGGGGGAATGCACATGTACCTGCATATATAGCAGGCTGTACAGGCATGTCACAGCACAGGTTAAGATACGCCTGTGTGAAAGTGCATAACCACAACCAATGAGAACACAGCCCACAGCCACTTATGGCAAGCTAGCATAATATTACAATATATGGACTATCTGTTCAACACCATCTTCATATGTGCCACTCACACACTAACCCTACATATACTGGGCTGCTACACAGTTTAGTCTGATGGCTGACTGTGGTATGGGACATGTGTGTGTATGGCCCTACAAACATGTAAGCCAATATGGTAACATACAGTGGAGCAGCATGTAACATCAGATAGGATGGGATGTAGGACGATGACAACTACCACAGTCTGTACACAGGCCAAGGTACATATTAACAATACACACACTATCAGCATTCACCATAAGTACACAGACCTAAGTACTATACAAACAACCACAGTATGCCCAGGTTATGTCATCAAATATAACCCCTACTGTACATAACATGTGTAGCAGTCTGATATCTCACTAGCTTATCAGATATGATGACACTAATTATGGTGTACAGCATATATGCACCTCTTCATGCACGACATATGTACAAAGGTTGACAGAGTTGTGGCTGGAAGCACATACACAGGGCCAATATTGACATGTTTACTGTTATAACAGGGTTTGTTGCAACATATGTCATATGAGGGATATGTAGTCAGTAACTGTCATGGCTTTCACCATCTACAGACTGCAATCCTCACACTACCTTCTGCAGTCCACAGATAGATTCTCCATGGGTAAATCATGAAACCAAAGGCACAACACACTGCCCAGTCTACAGATAACCCTGCAGATGGGGATTCGTCATAAACATAGAACTGACATGGCAGGTATTGAGTCATGTAGGACAGCCATATCCACACACTCACTGTTAAACCAACATTACTCCAAATGCAGTACAGCAGCACTTAAAGTCTGTAGTCAGGTCAGGCACATCCTCCTCCTGTGTGTTGCCCTGTATCCACAGTGTATGCTGTTGGAGGGAAATCCCCAATCCATCTGAGATGCTGTTTGCAAACAACAGATCTAGTTCCTTCTCACAGTGACTGAAAAGGGCCAGCACCAACATGATGTTCCTAGTTCCTAGATATTGGAGTGTTTTTCCATGCAACTGGCTATGGGAATGTTATGACAGCTGTTCCACATGCAATCAGCTAGGGGAGGGCTGCAATCCATGCAGAGGCCATCAGCTGATCATGAGCATCACTTAACATACACATGCTGCTGCCTAAGCAAAGCAGGTGTAGGCCTACACATCCACCAGAGAGGAAGTGGGAGAAGCAGAGAGAGGCAAAGACAAGTCAGGGAGGGGTGAGAGAGTAAACCTAAGCATGTTTGTGTCACACACCTACCAGCACAGGGTCTCAAACCCCTGACGACTATGTTGTACTGTCACAGTTCTATGCAGTTACTGGATGCACCACATGGGTTACCTGTTGTGGAGCCCTCAGAACATATATGTGATGGTGAGTGACATATGCAACAGGGATACGGTAGCTATATGGTAAGTGACGCACACTTGCCTGTCTGCATGAATAGGTGCCAGCGTCAACACAGCCACACTCTCACATGGATGCATGCACATTGACACACTTAGCAGGGCCAGGATTACAATTCATCAGTAGTGCGATTGCCACAACACATCACTGTGCAGGTATCACATGCACCACATGGGTCATAAGGAGAATGTATGGGCAAAGGGTATGGGGAGGTGTCTAACATTAGACAGCATGCTTAAGTATGCCAATGGGGTTGTAGTGAGTGTGGATGTGAACATACACACCATACAATACACACATAAACACACAGGGTGCCAGTACTGACATGCATGGTTGCATGTCGGCACAGGTGTGTGGTGGTCAGCTGTGCCAGATGGCTATACAAGACTAGGCGATGGGTATACCTTGGCATCAGGCCACATGACAATGGTCTGCATTGGGCTCAGGGCTATAGTTTCTGCATTTTCCACACAGGTGGGTATTGTATCCACCATTGAGTCACCTGGGTTACTATTGTTTGTGGTCAGTGCTGTGCAATGCTTGCCATTTATGTGTTCTATATTCCATGACATGGATGGTGTCTGGGATGTGCACACCTGCCACATGCATGTACTGTGACATGTGGAATTGTACCTGAGGTGTCTGGCCCATGTTGTGAACACAGATTATCATCAGATGTGCCACCCCTAACAGAGGTCTACCTCACACTACAGCATGGAGCTGTTATAGGATGCACCACAGGGATTACTGGAAAACCCCTTTCCCAAAGGTGTATTTCACAGTGAATGACATGAGCAGGATTGCCAAAGTACATTTGAAATGTACTGCATGTGACTAGCCTAAAATGCATTGGTCCATGCACAGACAGTGCAGCAAATACAAAACATCTGGAACTGCCATGGGTGAGGATGGAACCCTAACACAGTTCTAAATCACACTAAAGTAGTGTGCAGTTATGGCATATGCTATGGAGACTACTAGGCTGCAACCATCCCAGAGGTGTATTTCTAGGTGGGTGACATCAGCAGCCTTGCCAAAGCTGAGTATATAACTTGTAGGCAGTGTAAATACCCTAAAAAGTGTTGTTCTGTAAACAGACAGAGTCGGACAGACACCACCACACACTTGCCATGGCTAGGATTAGAACATCTACTTAACTATTTTATCACACTACAGCAGTACGCAGTTACATAAAACACTACAGAGATTACTTGGCTATAATCTTCCCAGAGGTGTATTTCTTGGTGGATGACATCAGCAGCATTGCTAAAGTTAAGTATATGACTTGTAGGCAGTGTGAGTACCCTAAAAAGCATTGCTTTCTACACAGACAGACACACACACACTTGCCATGTCTGGGATTAGAATACCTACCTAGCTATTTTATCACACTACAGCAGTATGCAGTTACAGGACTCACTATGGAGATTACTAGGCTACATCCTTCCCAGAGGTGTATTTCTAGGTGGATGACATCCGCAGTCTTGCCAAAGTTGAGTATATGACTTGTAGGCAGTGTGAGTACCCTAAAAAGCATTGCTGTATACGCAGAAAGAGTCGGACAGACACACACACACACACACACACACACACACACACACACACACACACACACACACACACACACACACACACACACACACTTGCCATGTCTGGGATTAGAACACCTACCTAACTACTTTATCACACTGCAGTAGCATGCAGTTACAGGACATGCTATGGACATTACTGGGCTATAACCTTCCCAGAGGTGTATTTCTAGGTGGATGGCATCAGCAGCCTTGCCAAAGTTGAGTATATGACTTGTAGGCAGTTTGAGTTCCCTAAAAATCATTGCTCTCTACACAGACAGAGTCGGACAGACAAACACACACTTGTCATGTCTGGGATGAGAACACCTACCTAACTACTTTATCACACTACAGCAGTACGCAGTTACAGGATGCACTACAGAGATTGCTGGGCTACAATCTTCCCAGAGGTGTATTTCTAGGTGGATGACATCAGCAGCCTTGCCAAAGTTGAGCATTGGAATTGTTGGGAGTGTTACTACCCTAAAAAGCATTGCTCTCTACACAGTCAGACAGACACACACACAAACGCACACACACAGTTGCCAAGTCTGGGATTAGAACTCCTACCTAACTAGTTTATCTCACTACAGCAGTATGCAGTTATGGGACACGCCACAGAGATTACTGGGCTACATCACTCCCAAAGGTGTATTTCACATTGGATGACCTCAGCAGGCTTGTCATAGTAGGGCTATGGAGAGAGCAGTGTGTGTGCATGGGCCATAACCCATTCATCTAGGGGTTGACATGCCACATGCGGGCACAAACAGGGTCATATTTCACAGGTACAGTCATGCTGCACAGCTGGCATATGCTCCACATAGTCTGTAATGCTGACATATACTGGTGGCTAGTATCTGCAGTGAGTGACATCTACACCTCATGTGTTTGGGGCCCTTTGGCTGTGTGCTGGGTGGTACAGGCCTGGATGGCTCCTTGTCACAGTCACTCTCTTCCACACATCTGTGTCCATCTATCTTTGACTTATTATAGTGTGTTTTCCTTACATATATGTCTGTATTCCTATCCATTGTGTGTGCAAGGCATGAGTGGTGCATACTGACGAGTGTCTGCACTAACAACTGCGACTGCCAGTTATGTCTGGTCCACTGGTGTTTGCAGACATGGCCTTCATGTGTTTAAGTGTGTGAGCATGCCCAGTATGACCTTTCAGTATGTTGTTGATTGACATTGCTTTCATTTGTCTAAGTGTGTGAGCATGCCCAGTATGGCCATCTGTATTGCATGTATGGAGCAAGTCTAGGTAGCTTGTACTGCAGTACTGACCTTTGTGTTGTTCACCGACAGGTAGTATGCTGTCTCTGCAGGGTATCCATCAGTCATTTGACATTGACTGTTACTACATTTCTGCATAGCGGGGGGGGCACACCTGACTGTTTCTATATTTCTACACAGGTTTGGGGGGAGCACACCTGACTATTTCTATGTAGGATGGAGGGGCACACCTGACTATTTCTGCATTTCTACACAGTATTGGAGGGCACACCTGACTGTTACTATATTTCTATGTAGGATGGGGAGGGCACACCTGACTATTGCTACATTTCTACACAGGATTGGGGGGCACACCTGACTGTTACTAAATGTCTACATAGGATGGGGGGCACACCTGACACTTGTACACATTTGCTAGGACTGTACTGGTATGTTGTGTACTCTATTTCACTCTGTAGTCCTACCTATTGTGTTGGCTAGAGGCATACAAGTGTACTACAGATCTTAGCTTTTAATTACCTACATATTAGTGTCTGACTTCCTAGCCTTCAGAACTGACATCCCACTACCTGGCCTGCTGTAGTCTGTCTGTGTAGGCCTGGGGGCAGTTATCCATAGGCCTAATTCAGAGGCCATAGCACAGCATTTGTTTGTGTTTGTCTACACCTGTCCTGCTGACTGTGACTGTTGTTGGGTATGTGACCTCCCCCTGGCTGGCATGTGTGAGTCACTTACCTTGTGGGTGTCCCAGTATTGAGGGTGGTGCTGCAGAGCTGCCCATGTCAGATGCACATAGTACACTCCCTACACATGGTTAGGCACAGGTAGTGTAATGTTTGGCATCCTTTTTACTGTATGTGAGAGTCAGAGAGAGCTGTTATTCTCTGGGTCACTCCCGCGTCAGTGTATGTGCTATGTGTTGCCTCTTTGCCAAGGCCAGGACATACTGGGCACACCTCCTTCTGCCTACTGGGGCAGGCTCAGGTTGGTCCTCCTCTGAGTCACTCTGTGTCTGTGCAGGCTTTGGCAATGGTGGGGGGGCTGTGTGGCCCTGCCCCTTGCTGTTCCTGCTGCAGCTCTTTCCGCAGGATCATATTGTGTAGCATGGCACATATAAGGACAATTTGGGCACATGTAGCTGGTGAGCACTGCAAGGCTACACTGAATGTGTCCAGGCACTGGAACAGGGACTTGAGCATCCCAAACACATGCTCTATTATGATTCTTGTTTGTGCATATGCCTCATTATGGAATTCTTGTTCGAGTGTGTGTGCATTTCGGATGGGTGTCATCAGCCACAGCTCCAGTGCATATCCAGCATCCCCCACTAGGTGACCATGTGGGATGTCCCCATTGACATATCTCTGGTGCAGCTGTGTCAGATGACAGATGTGGGAATCGTGATCGCTTCCAGGGCAGCCAGCACACATGTTCATTATTATGCCCTGGGCATCACACACGACCTGGCAGTTGATGGAGGGGAAGCCCTTGCGGTTGATGTAGACCCTACCCCACCCACCGGGTGGTGCTTTGATGCATATGTGCATGCAGTCTATTGCACCCACTACCGCAGGGTATTTTGCTATTTGGTGGAAGAGATGCATATTTCTGGCCAACGCCTCACGGGTGTTGGGGAAATATACGTGCTCACCGACATGTGCTGACATGGCATCCAGAAACTGGTGAAGTACCCTAGATGCTGATGCCTGTGAAATCCCCATCATATCCCCAGTTGGCCTTTGGAAGGTACCTGTAGCTAGTATTCTTAGGCCTACAGATACCTTGGTATCCACTGGGATGGATTCCCCTCTGTTAGTTCTGTGTGTCAGGCATGGCCGGCACAGCTCAACAATTTGCTGTAGGAGGTTCATGCCCACCCTATAGCGCTCCACTATCTCCATCTCATGTAGCCCTTGGTAGGTTACCCTGGGTCTGTACACTCTTCACTGTCTCCTCACAGTGAGTTGGTTGCCAGCATTCATATCCTCACAACCCTTACCCTCTTCTGCAAGTTGTATGATAGCTATTGCGGCCCCTAACGTTTTGCTGTTGTGAGTGTTAAAAGTTCCCTGCTTGTTTACACAGGTTGTGTAGAGTGTCAGAAAAACCAGAGGGGAAGGTGTTTGCTTAGTTTATAGTAGTGTTCTGGGCTGGTCTGCTGCCTGTGTAATTGGCTGATTCTGCTACATTTCACCTGCTAGCTATGCTAGTTCTCCTTGATTACCTTCCTACTGCTATTTTCCCTTCCCATTGCCTTCCTGTTTAAGCCCGGGAGTGCGCCGCGCAAACGGAGTGCTCAAATGTGCACATAGCTGCTATTTCCAGGTTTAACCTCCTTTTCCTTCCTGTAAATCCCAGTGCGTGGCATGCACACCAGCTTAGGCTTTGTAAAGAGTGCTAGGCAGGTTTAGACACACCCCCTAGCTTAGCTGTGCTAAGCTAGGAGCACACCCAAGCCACAGGGCTCTAATCCACTTACAGTATGCCTGACACCTACCCATGATGTCACCTAACTCCTAGGCTTGCACCCAGCTATTCATACTCTTACACTGTTGGGACCTGACTCACATGCTGGGAAGAACTGGGATTCACAATCATTCCCCTCATTTGCATAGGATTGCCTGCTAATGCATAGTTACATATCTCACACTGAGTATCCTTCCTTAGCAACCACTACTCACTGGCCAGATTGTCTTCTGCCTGCCATTGACTTGCATGGCAGAATACTGATTTTAGTTAGAATGCTTATTTTAGGTTTATTTTATTATCCCCCCTGATTCCATTTGCATGCTGCTGCCCTATGCTTAAACGGCCGAGATCGGCAAAAAAATATAAAAGTTGATTTTCTATTTTTTAAACTGTTTGAAATGCCAATGGCCTTATAATTGGCCATTGGCATGCTTACTACATGATATGCTGCCTTTATTTGGAGGTGTCATAGCTCCGTTTTGGACTTTGCAGGAATGTACTCGGTTACTAACCGAGTACATTTCTGCAGATTGCACTAGTCTTGCACAGACTGTTGCGAGCTTCCTGGATTGCAAAATCACCTCATTTGCATGGATGTCACCTGCAAATGGGGTGATTTGCATACCAGGGCTTAGTCTGTGCAAGATTAGTGCAGGAGCACTCATGCACGCCCCTGCAGGCTCTTCCTGGATTGCACGGCAGACATATTGCCTGCTAGAGCTCCTGCACTGATCTTGCACTCCGTGCAAGCTTTTGAGAATCCTGAGGAATAACTTCTGAGAAATAAACTTGGAAGTAGCATGCATGTGAACAACCAAATTTATCTTCTTTAGAAGTGAAAGAAAGCACTTTGCTGGAAGTCTTTCAGTTGTAAGGGACCATAGGCTTTGCTGCATTCCATTAAACATACCTGTACTGTGGCATAAATTGAAAGTCTTCTGCCAGGAGGCCTTCAGTATTGCAGGCAAACTGCACAGAGAGCTCTATAAAAAGTTTGGGTTATTATGACATATCTCCCTGTCCTCACCCATGCAGTAGTTTCTTACTGCCCCAAAGCAATAAGCAACTGCTGTTTCATCAAAATCCTATCCTTCTACTGATTTTCTTAATACCTTTCTCAGAGGCACAGATAAATGCCCACTGTCACCTATCAACATCTGCTGTATTATCTTGTTGCCAGCAAATTATTGTTGTTTTTCTGCAATCCTGTCCTCTTGTTGTAACATTTATTAATCCCTGCATAGTTGCTTCTCTGGTCCTTTTTTCCTTTACCTTTTCCTAGAAAAAATATATATTTTAACATATTTGCCATAGTCTGTATTAGTGTAGTTCTGGGTTTTTATCTATTCATCTGTCTATTCATCCATCCATCCATCCATCCATCCATCCATCTAGTTATCCATTCAGCAATCTAGTTTCTGAATCGCTTGACTCGATGAGATTTGCAGTGATAAATGGTTAAACAGAGTAGTGCAGACTTTCCATTCCCTACAATGGTCCCCAGTACAAGATGTGGACTAATCTCTTCCTTATAGTCTGAGGGTACGCCAGAACCTCCTTCCAATGGTCTATGTGTCATACACTTCCCAATGGAGTTGCCTGTTATCCAGTTGCACTAGCTTGCATTTAAGAATAAAAGACTATTATACCACAGTGATTCAAATAGCTTTTTACACCTTGGAAACTGAAAGTTTTTTTTTCTCAAATATCTTTTCATTCTTTTGAATCAGAAATAAATTGTACATTGTTTAGTTGAATGCAACATATCTGTACATTTACAGAAGGAAACCGAAAGTTAATGTTGCTGTTTTCTAAGTGTCTGATCGCCACTGGCTTTTTTTTAGTTGTTTGCTTTTTTTTGACTATATATAGGGTTGCCAGTTCTGAAATTTGCTATTCCTGGATGCTTGTTGGCCATCATCATCAAATCGTCATGAAGGCCAGTCAGGTTGTCATACTGAACCTCACAGGTTGTTTATGCTCATTAAAATAAAGGGTATTTAAATACTGACTGTACAGGACATTGGACAATTTTGACAGCTTTGACAGTTTGACCTAGTGCTTTTGACACAAGAGCAGTCAGATATTATAACACAAAATGGCAATTTTGCAGGAGTATAACAAAAACATATTACTTAAATTTTACTTTATACAGGTTACAGGCTTATATCAATTTTTGACTAGTTAACACAATTTATTAACCTGAATTGTGTTAAGTAACGCCAGTCAGCAGTAAATTATTCAAATTCAATGTCCGGTGTTCATGCAAATCACTGTTGTTTATATTTGTACTTTTGCTGAGAAAAGGTAGTTTTCAGTAGCTGATGATCACTGTAAATAAACTCACAGAAATCACTGCATGACATGCTGAAATTTATCTTCACCATTAACTGCTTTCATCAAGTCTGTTTAGTCTGTTTCTGTTTTCGGAACAAAGTTCATTTATTAAGCTGAAAACTCTCTCACAGAAAGCACATGAGACCGGGATTAGCAGAACATATTAAACAATATGCAGGGGCGGCTCGTGGCATCGGGCTGCCGGACTGCAGCCCCCTCAAATTAAAAAAGAAAACAAAAAAAAAATTATTTTTTTAAATTTCGCGGACTTCGCGCATGCACAGTAGTCCTGACTACCGTCGGTCTATGTGCATGCTCAAGGCAGTCCGGCAGGACCCATGAGGGATGCAAGGAGACGTCTGTGCACTTTTAAAGTGCACAGACACGCTGTGAGGATATATCACATCTGGACTGCAACAGCAACAGCCAGAACAGTCTCGGGAGGGAGCTTGGGATCTCGTCGTCAGGAAGGAGCTTTACTGGGATCTCGCGGGTCTTTGTGAGTATTGCGCAGGCAGGATATGGTATGGAGAACAGACAGGTAAGTGTATGGTGCATTTTACTTTATGTGTTGGTGCTTTTAACTGGAGGTGTGTGTGTGTGTGTGTGTGTGTGTGAGAGAGAAAATGCCCCAGGTGCTCATGGTGGTGTGGTAGGGAATACCTCAGGCTTGAACCCTGTACCCTGTATGCAGGTGTTAAAGACTTGAGTTCCCTACCCACCACCATTTGTAAAAAAATTGCAGATTTTTGCCTCATATTTGATCTGTTCCTCATAATATCTGTGGTTTGTAAATGCTGCAATGCTTGATATTTGATGGTGTTGTAGCATTGTTGCCTCACAGCTGCAGGTTCTCAGGTTTGATTCTTGGCTGGGGTTCCTTCTTTGTGGGGTCCGTATCTTCTTCTTGTGTTTGTGTGGGTTTGCTTTTGTGTCCTCCCATGTTACAAAGACATGTCTGCATTATTTCTTCCTGGGCCTCTGCTGAAAATTGTTTTTTTGTTCCAAGTCAGACTGTCCTGATTAACAAATGTTAAATAAAATTGACAGGCATTTGAATTTCAGACTTCAGGTTTCTGAATGTTTAATTCCTTGCAGATTTGATGGTGCAGTGGTAGTATTGTTGCCTCACAGCTATAGGTTTTCTGGTTTGATTCTTGGTTGGGGTGGCTTCTGTGTGGAGTCTGCATCTCTTCCCTGTGTTTGTGTGGATTTGCTCTGGTGCCCTGCCATTTTACAAAGACGTGTCTGCAGTATTAATCCCTGCGTCTCTGCTGAAAATTGTTTTTGTTCTGTCAGCAGTAAAATTGACCGGCATTTGAATTTCAGACTTCAGGTTTCTGAATGTTTAACTCCTTGCAGATTTGATGGTGCAGTGGTAGTATTGTTGCCTCACAGCTATAGGTTTTCTTGTTTGGGGTGGCTTCTGTGTGGAGTCTGCATCTCCTCCCTGTGTTTGTGTGGATTTGCTCTGGTGCCCTGCCATCTTACAAAGACGTGTCTGCAGTATTAATTCCTGCGTCTCTGCTGAAAATTGTTTTTGTTCTGTCCGCAGTAAAATTGACCGGCATTTGAATTTCAGACTTCAGGTTTCTGAATGTTTAATTCCTTGCAGATTTGATGGTGTAGTGGTAGTATTGTTGCCTCACAGCTATAGGTTTTCTGGTTTGATTCTTGTTTGGGGTGGCTTCTGTGTGGAGTCTGCATCTCCTCCCTGTGTTTGTGTGGATTTGATCTGGTGCCCTGCCATTTTACAAAGACGTGTCTGCAGTATTAATCCCTGCGTCTCTGCTGAAAATTGTTTTTGTTCTGTCCGCAGTAAAATTGACCGGCATTTGAATTTCAGACTTCAGGTTTCTGAATGCTTAATTCCTTGCAGATTTGATGGTGCAGTGGTAGTATTGTTGCCTCACAGCTATAGGTTTTCTGGTTTGATTCTTGGTTGGGGTGGCTTCTGTGTGGAGTCTGCATCTCCTCACTGTGTTTGTGTGAATTTGCTCTGGTGCCCTGCCATTTTACAAAGACGTGTCTGCAGTATTAATCCCTGCGTCTCTGCTGAAAATTGTTTTTGTTCTGTCCGCAGTAAAATTGACCGGCATTTGAATTTCAAACTTCATGTTCTTCAGAATACATAGTAGCACAACCTTTTTTTCTAGCAATTTTCTAAGTTTATAAGATGAATATTTTAAATTTGTCCCTATTTTTGGGACTGTATTCCCCCATTATTGGCTTCGTCCAGGTTTTTGTGCTAAGGTTGACAGCTATGGCAAGAACTGAATTCACTGAATATGGACTGTAGAATTGTGCATATTTACTGATAAAGGTGCACTGTAGAATTGTGCATATTTACTGATAATGGTGGACTGTAGAATTGTGCATATTTACTAATAATGGTGGACTGTGGAATTGTGCATATTTACTAATAATGGTGGACTGTAGAATTGTGTATATTTACTAATAATGGTGGACTGTGGAAGTCTGAGTAGACTTTTTATGATAAATGTTCTCAACTGGGCAGTTTTGCCATTATGGGTGCATATGTTTTGTTTCATTGCTTACTGGAAAAATGTTCAAAACAAATTTAAAACACCCTCTAACATGTGTACTGTATTGTACAAGGAATATAATTTTAGTACAATGAGGAAGGTGTATCAAAGAGCACATGTATGTTTCATATGCAAGGGGCCTATGATACGAAAACAGCCCAAAATTAATCTTTATCTGCCACTGGCAAAATGTATTTTCTTTGAATGTGGGTTTCAATGCTGTTTCAATGAATGTGAGTTTCAAGGGCAGAGAAGTTTTAATGCTAAGTTTTCATTGTGAGACTGCATTGCTTTGTTTAACAGATGACTTAATGTTTGTGCTGTAAAATACAAAATAAAACTTTCAAATGAAGTCCAATCATTGAAGTAAAGCAGTATGCACATTAGTGTTTATGGTAAATGGAGTGAAATAGCCAAGTAATGGTTAATTGGAATGGCTGCAGAGGCTCCAGTTCAACCATTATTTTGTCAGGGGAAGGGCAGCAAACTCAGACAGGCCCAGCTGAACTATACCTCCCAACTGTCCAGATTTTCAAAGAATGAATAGATTTTTGCTTCTTATTTTTGGTTTGTTGTTCATAAAATTTGTAGTTTTAATTCCTAAATGATTTGCCAGAAGTCACTAAATAATAAGTTTCAGACTTCATAACCTTCATAAAAATGCATGTTAAAGTAAGAGCCGTTCTGTCAACTGTCTCAATTTATACAAGAGCAATTTTTTGTACTGTTTATATGTGCCCCCAATATATTTGGCCTTGTTCAGATTTACTGCATTAACAGGTTGAGAGGTACATGCAAATAAATTGCTTTATAGAATTAGGCATAGCCAACCTCTCAACTGTCCCCACTTTTTGGCTCAAAATGTTGCTCTTCCCCCTAATAATCCCTCCGCAAAATAGCAATTTTGGAAGAAAACATGGAGGGTTTACAATTAAGAAATAACTGTAATAATCAAAGTTATAGATTACTTGAAATGCATGTAGATTCTTTTATTTTGTCAGCTGCTCAAGGTAGCAGTACTAATATTAAAGTGTCCCTTCTTTGACAGGTAGCAGCTGTATTGTGTGTCTATTTTATATTTTTGCATCACATTTTTGGTCCATTTTTCATAAAATTGTGTTTTTTGGCAAATTAGTGACAAATCACTAAAGACTGAAGTTAGAAAATGACAGACATTTGAGTTTCAGATTTTATACCCTTCAGAAAATTCATACTAATGCAAGACCTATTCTATTATCTTTCTAAGTTTATTAGAGCAATATTTAAAATTGTCCTTATTGTTGTGCCTTTGTCCCACTTCTGTGTATGGCTTTGTCCAGATTTCTTGCTCTTGAGGTTGAGAGGTATGACAAATGTGTCAGGGCCATCACAGTCAGCCAGAGAGATTTCAAATTGTGACATGCTTGTTGCACCCCACTCCCCATGTAGTGACTCTGGATGTGTCCAAGCAAGGCAAGGAGTAGTTGTATCTACCTTGGATGGGGAGGACACACTGCATAAGTACTACAGTGGCTTTTCATCTGTCCTTGATTTTGCAGAATGGTCTGGTTTCTGTCATATTTTTGTACTGTTGATTTATGCTTATTACTCAGATTTATGCTTATTACTCAAAGTGCCTGTTGCTCTGTGTTTAAGTAGCAATGCTTTAATGACCATAAGGTAAGCTTGTCTGACATCGTAAGATGCAAGTAAGCTTTAATAAGCATACTGTTAAAGAATTGCCAACATTGAAAGCCTTTCTGTTGTTGCCATGCAGAGAATACTTGACTAGATAATGTATAAGCCTTGGGTATTAAAGGACAGGATTCCATTATTTTAAAAAGCTCATTACACTTGTTGGAGACTTCCAGTCATCTCTACAGACTTTACCCGTAAACTAAACAGAATGCCAATCATGTGTGGTCCATAACCTGTACAGTAATCCTTTAAGCAATGTATCTTGAGCTTGTTTCTTGTTTGCTTTTCATTTTTTTACTTTTATCATGTTTTCCCCATGAAACAAGTTATCAGGCAGCAGGTTTTTTTTGGATAAGAAACATTTTACAAGTGGGGGCATCACATAGATTTCTACTTTCAGCATGTTGCTTGGTACTTTAATAAAGCTGAATATATTATAATTAGAACTGCAGTGCAAGGAGAAGTGGTTTGAGTTGAGTGCTTCTGGTTTTTCTTATACTTGATTTTGACTGGCATTCCAGTAATGTATTTAAAAAGTAATTTATTTTTTCATGCCTCACAACCTTTTGTTTCCATCTAGATATTAAGTAAGCTGTCATGCAGCCAAAGCATTGAAATATTTTTATTCTTCTACACTTATTTTTGTCTTGATTGGACTTTCATAATGATGGTTTGCCACCCAGGGCAGCGTATTTAATTAAAGTTAGTTTTTTGTGGTTTTGTGCATAGCTCCTCCCCTTTATGGTTGACCACACCCCTTCCATTTGACCCCACCCATTCAGCGTCTCCTGCAGCCCCCCTGTGATTTGAAGTCACCAGCCGCCACTGACAATATGAAACAGTTGAATGTCATTTGGAGAAAATACACTAAAAAAGTTTACCTACCTATCACCGAACTGTGTCGTTGGATATACAATGTCAATTCTAACTTTTCGAAGAATACAAAATTCTTCACACAACAGTTATGCCTTTAATACGTCCAAGTATTGTCAGCATATCCTGCCACTGGATGTCATTGTCTAAAGGGAGAACAGTAAAATGCTTGAAAATGGATTAATCATAGTTACACCATTAACTGTGAAACAAAAGGGGTTGTTTACACTGCATTTTGTTCTTCCTGCTCAGTATTTTATATTGGCAAGACCACTGGGGCATTGAGAAAAATAATTTATCAGCATGTTTATGCGATTAAAAAGGAATTCAATGTAAATGCTCTATACAAACACTTTGTTATATGTAAATACTTTAAGAAATTTGTTTCTACAGTTGTGGAGAAAGTCCCATTGCTTATTGGGGGGGGGGGTGATTGGAAGCTCTGTTTAGAGCAGCGTGAGCTTTTTTGACAACTGCTTTTGAATACAGGGGTTTACCCTGGAATAAATTACTTTATTTCTATTAAACATGCACTTAAGGCTAAAGCTGCTAGTATTTGATTATGTATCTATTTGACCATATACATTTTTGAAAATTTTATACTACTTTTTGGATTTTATTCTTAATTGTCAATTATTTCTTCTGTTTTTACTAGGTGTTTGACACAATCTTTTTAACTTAAATTATTTCTGAGTTTGGTTTGCAGTGTTGCGTGTACACAATTTTTCTAAGTGCTGTCACTTTAAATTTTTCTCATTTTGGCACCTTTTGGCTTTTTAAATGCATCCAGGAAGTTGTTTTACTGTTTCTGAAGAGGTTCATGTTGTTTTTGGAATGAAAGCACTAAAACAAGATTAAAACTATTAACTGTGACATCTGTGTGGCATTTTGTTGTTATTTGCTTGTAAGCATGCTATTTTGTGGAGTTTGCTGGTTAAAAAAAAATAACTATTACATTTCCCCCTAAATCCCTCTCCCATGAAAAAAAACCTCTCTCTTGATAATGCAACCAATGACGTCACTTATCATAGTAGATTATTAGGAGTAATTGTGGATGTTAATGTTAAATTTGACCTGCTTATACAAAACCGTATAAGAAAAACTCTAGGGATATTGTATAGAGCAATACTATAACAGAGTTGCACAATTTGCAGCAAATATTCCTTTCAGAACTCAACACTGTATAGCACTAAAAAGCCTAAACTGGTTAGAACTATCCCATCAACTAACATATACACAGCTTCTCCTTGTCTGTCACTAAACAGCATTCTACACAACTATGTATGTTCTATGTTCCTAGTTGATCATTTTGATCTAATGACCAAAAACTCCTATCTTTCCACGAGCCTATCAAATCTGCTGGGCATGTTGCTAAGGCTTAGAACTCCATATCTCTATCCATCAGGTAAATGCCCTCTCTCCCATCCTTCAAAACTATTCTGAAAGTCTTCCTAGCCAAAAGCTGGCTCTGTTCTTGCTCAACACCAGTGTAAACTATATCCCTGGACAAATTCATACCTTACATCTCCTTATTCTCCCTTATTCACTCACTTCCTTACTTCTATCAATTCATCTTCCCACCTGGATTTGTCTTTAAGTATGCTATAAGCCTGTTTTTCTCTCACTTCATATAGCAACTCCTACTTGTATTATACTAACTTACCTTTAATTTCTTTATGAATGGGCTAAAATTTCTCTAACTGTTAAATAATTTTCATATAAGTTGTATCGACTCTTAACCATTGTTTTACATTCTAACATATACCTGTAATTTCAATACAATTAAAGCCATTATTATTAAGGAGAACTGAGCCATCCTCACTGGCAATCAGCAGCTTGTAAAGGTTTTAGGAGAAAACCCTACTTTTGTATTTAAAAAGAGCAGATGTATACATATATGTGTGGAAAGGAAAATTAAGATACATCAGGATGACATAAGCACTAAAATTAGTGGGCCACCTAACTGCACTTGAGTACGTGATGGAGTGTGACTCATTTGAGTGCCCCTATGTTCAAAAGATGGCAAAATCATCAGCAGGTGGTAACTGTAAAGTTGTATATAGGGTCAAGTGTAATGACTGCCCTGCATTTTATGTAGATAAGACTATGAATAAAATGAAAAGGAGGATTTCAGATCATGCTTCTGACATCAGACGTAAATGCCAGAGGAATGCCTTATCCAAGCACTTATTAGAATATCTCAGACATTCTGGTTTTAAATTTGTCATTCTGCACTGCGTGGAAATGGATGAGTTTGAAAGAGACATCAATGGTGTTATAGAGAAAAAAGAATTATGCTGGCAGCTGAAATTAAATGCATACAGAAAACCAGGACTTAACTGCTATTGATCTATTAAGAGTGTCTTAAATTTACGTAACCTGCCACACAATCTGTAAAGGTTTTTGTAGGGAATTTTTGAGGATATATTTTTATGCACTAAAGATACCAAACATAATAAAAATAATAAAAATGATGTGTAGAATGTGTATAAATATATATCTGTATAATTATTTTAATCTCAATTCTGATTTGATTAGATTTAGTGCACTCTTGCATCACACCAGAGACATAAATGGTAAATTGAAAACACATTTTTTTCATGCCACTATTACCATAAAGTTTTGGCAGGGTGGCCATGGTGGTGCAGCAGTTAGCATTGTCATCTCACAGCAAGAGGTTCCCTGGTTCGATCCTTGGCTGGGGTGCCTTCTGTGTGGAGTCTGCATGTCCTCCCTGTGGTAGTGTGGGTTTCCTCTGGGGTGCTCCGGTTTCATCCCAAAGGCATGCTGTAGGTGGATTGGACACCCAAAATTGGCCCTAGGTGTGAGTGTGTGTGTGTGCCTTCTGTGGAAGGTTGGGTGCAGGGCTGGCAACTTGACACTGTAAAACTTCACTGCCAATCATGAGCAGACAGGTGATTTGCTGTGGCGACCCCTGACCAGGAAAAGCCAGACGAAGAAGATTACCATAAAGTTTTGGTATAATTCTCCCATTTATCATACAGGTGCACACTCATACACATACCTGCACAGTTTAATACATTACTAGTTTACTTCATCCACTGTTTCCTGTATTTTTTGTGTTTTTTTCTACGGGTTTTCATTTATAAACATTTTTGGAGGGCTGTAAACATGAAAACTGTCATGACAGGTATTTTTTTTTCTTCTCAACTGCAAAGCATTGATATTTTTCTGAGCTGTAAGTAACTTAGTTTTTATGCACACATACATATGTATGGATGCTTATTAGATGTTATTACACAGATATATATTTATAGTGTTCTAATTAGATAATGTTTATAGTTAGGTAGCTATGTATGTTTTTTCTTGTATCTATCTATTTAGTTCTTTTTTCTTATCTACCTATGTATATGATTTTAGTTCTTGTCACAGACCTGATAAAGGCTTTATTGCATTAGTTTGCCAAAAGCAATTTTAGTTAAAAGACAGTCGTTTTATGTGTATGTTGTGATCTTTCTTAATACCTGATTTTGGAATGTGGGTTGCAAATAGGTAGTGTTTTCTTTAACTAGGATTTAGTTTGATATAATCAGTAGTAGTCTGTAGAAGTGGGTACTTTCTTTTCTAAAATGCACTTTTACTGTCCTGTTTATATTCTTTGCTTGGAATAGGCTAGTTTAAAATTAAACAATACATACATTTTCTAATCCTACTTCTAAGTGTATAAAAGCTGATATGTTTAACATTGTAAAATATTTCTGTTTTTTTTTTATTACTGGGGATCACATGTCTGTGATGAATAAAGGCTTGTTGCTTTGAAACACTACTTGGGTTTCATGATTTTTGGAAGTTATTGTGACTGACCTCATCAACAAAGTTTTAATACTACTAGTTTTTCTGTTTTTTTATATTCATCAAGTAGGATCTCACACCCCACAGCTTGTTAGTAACTCTGCAGGAAATGGCAGTGCATCACAAAGACAAATAAATGCTGATATTATGGTCACGTTTATGCAGGAACAAAAGTTAGTACATGTACACCAGTATCTGCAAACCCAGATGAACACTTTCAGGATCATGGCGGAAATTCAGAAATAACAGTGTCCACAGTGACACATTTACAAAGGGGTGCCAGGTGTAAAATTTGTACAGCTACCCCAGGAAACACATAAAGCACATCAGCAGCAAATGTACCATGACATTGTTAGGGTTAAGAGCACTACCACAGCGTCAGCTGGAATGTTCAGAGTCCTCCAGGGTGTACATATGGATTTCCAGCACTACATGGAAATGGTAGAGAATAGGGATGATGCTGTGATTACACTAATGCATAGTACAGTGGCACACCAAGCATCTGTGTCCTCCTCCATTCGGACACTAGTTTGGACTTAACAGATTCAAGTAGGAGACAGTCTTGGGATACTGAATGGACATGTGGGAGCAGATCACAACAGACTACAACTGCTTCTGAAGAAAGTACTGTAATGAGTAGTGGGAAAAAGCACAAAAATTGTTATGCAGGTTACATCAGCATTCATCTACACCTAGTAGAACCTCTAGTTTGAGGTCTGGTTATGATCCCACACACTTTCAGATCAGTGTCTGCAGCATCCCCTGCCACCTCACAGCAAGAGGTTCTCCAATTCGATCCTTGGCTGGGGTGCATTCTGTGCGGAGTCTGCATGTACTCCCTGTGGTTGCGTGGGTTTCCTCCAGGTGCTCCAGTTTTCTCCCACATCCCAAAGATATGCTGTAGGTGGATTGGACACTCTAAACTGGCCCGAGGCATGAGTGCATGTGTGTGTGCGTGCCTTCTGTGGAAGGTTGGGCACCGGGCTGGCAAATCAACACCGTAAAAACTCCACTGCCAATCATGAGTGGGCAGAATGTTCCGCTGTGGCGACCCCTAACTGGGGAAAAAAACTGAAAGAAGAAGTCTGCAGCATCCCTTGCATCAAGTAGGTCATGACTTTGGACCAACCCACCATCCAGCTCTCATGACAGCCCAACTTCAAAATGCATCGGCACAATCACCTAGCCTATCTTTAAGAAATGTGTATGACACATTCAACCTTAACCTACCGTGATTCAATTGTGACATTTCTGTTACTTAAAATTTGACTTTCACACACATCACTGTTTAACGGAAATGACAAGAAGTTATTAAATAATATAAAAAAAGGAGGGGGACTTAGGACACTTGTCAGTTATATGCATTTCATTCCTATAATGGTATTGGTTAAATCCTCATGGAATCTTGGAAAGAAAACTGTATTCAATAGCATATGATTGTAGTGACAAACACTATTAATACTCTATGCATTATTATTGTTACAGCTGGCAGCTACCTACAACTTAAAAGTAGTCATACACAGGTATTCAGAGAAACACTTATAATAAAATTAAAGATGAACATGAGTATACTGCCATGGAAGGAAATACTGCTGCCACGTCATCCTTATCACTACACAAACAATGACGTTTTTGTGTTTAAGGCCAGAAATTATTTTGTATGACAAAATGAAACAATCTAATGTACAGTACCTTAACACTTTTTATAATTGTACCACTTCAGGACATTCAGTACATGCATGCTTAGGTGCACCACCTCACTAGAATGTATTATGCAAAACAGTTTGTGATTATTCCTTATACGATGCCTCATGACATCATTAAAGAGATGAGTGAGTGAGCACTCAGGCATGACTTTTTCAAGCATTAATATCAACGCATGTTTTAAAATTAAAGATTATTATTTAAAGATGAGACTGAATGTCTGATGAACAGTGATAGTAGACCATGTAGCACACAGCACAGCCCACTGATATCACCGCACGCATCAGTGTGTTTTTTACAAGAAAGAAAGAAAACTGTCTTGGCCCATAATTCTGGACTAGATACCCCCTCTTTACAAGTGCAGCCATATGCAATGCATGAGACTGCCACATGGGGTCCCTTATTACTGCTGTCATGGGCTCAACAGCATTGTCATAGTACAAATGGAACTGGGAGCTGCAGTGATAACACGGGTTCCTTCACCACCAGACTGGCTCGTGATCTTGTTATGAAGAATGCAACATGCAGTAAATATCTGGCACATAGTAGCTGGGTCATACTGAAGGGTACTTTCCCAGACTCATCTGGGCAGCTAAAATGACTCTCCAAGAGGCCAAAGAATCTCTCTACGACAATATAGGTCTGAGACAGAGCAGTGTTGTAATTTTCTTCAGCAACTCCACTTGGATTTATCACTGGTGTCATGAGCCGTGGCTCCAGTGAATATCCAGCATCACCTGAAAGAGAGAGAGAGATAGAAGGGGATGGACAAAACAATGAAAAAGTGACTTAATGTTCATTAACACATTTTTCCACAAATAACATCTTAAATAAAATAAAATAAAACATTCTGCTTACAAACTTGATGACCACTTTGCATCCTACCATGCAAGGAGAGATGGTAGAGTGAGACAGTGTGCCAGATATGAGAATGGTGTGCACTGCCAGCATACTGAGCATATATGTTGATGACGCACCCCCATGTATTACACACTGCCGGGCAGCCTTCTTATTGCAGTACCACTCCCCTCCATGAAAGAGATAGGGCATAATTGCAGCACGGGTGCAATCTAGCACACTAAGTGCCACCCCATAAAAGGCACTCATAGTCCTGGCTTGGTCCTGAGGTGAAACTGAGAAATAGATGCACTAATCCACATGTGAAAGAGTCCATCCAAGAACTGCCAAAGTATCCTCAAGGCAGAAGCTTGTGATATACCCAGCATGTCCTCAGTCTGTCTCTAAGAGGTTCCCATGGCAAGTATAAAGGACACATACCCCTCCCCCAGTACCCCTTTGAGGGCATACATACTCACTAACATTTACAACATCCCTGTTCACTCTGAACCAATCAAATATCTCATGATTGTCAAAATTTAGGTGAGTTATTCTCTGCCTATATCTCCACCTTCTTTACTGGTGAGCACTGCTGCGTACAAGCAGTTTTGGCTATTCCATGACAAGCAACTCACACTGAAAAATAGCCAGGCTAGCAGCAAGTAGCAGCATCATCATGGATTGCAAAGCAGATAGGACAGACGTGACTCTGGCTTTTATAATGACAGAGTGTAATTGTGTTTAACTTTGATTATGAATTGCAAGTAGGCAGCAGAAGCCCTCATTAACATATGCCATTTTACATATTTTCTCATTTGCATCTTGTTATGATTTCATTTGCTTGAACTTATTTGTGGTCATCAGGGATTTTCATAACAGGCCTCTATGAGTTGTACCTTTTCTGCACAAATGCACAAGCAGCAAAGAGAGCCTTTACACATTTGTGTAATGGCTATGAATACCACCCGTATTTTTAGATCGAATTAAGGAAGAAGAGGTAGATATTTTATTCCTCATTTTATTACACATTAATAGTTGTGCTAGCAAAAGGCATTTATTTATTTTTTTTATTAATTTGCAGTTTGTTAACCAGCAAAGTCCATAGGGCCAAGATGAGCTCTTTTTCAATGGAGGCCTGGGGAAAAAAGCTCCATGTATAGACATACAAGTCAAAAGTCACAGTCAGGAATCAACAAAAGTTAATATAATATTAAAAATACAAAAATGAAGTACAAAATCAACAGAAATAATACAACAAACAATGCAAAATCGAGAGGAGTTGACACAAGGTATTATAAAGTAAAAATAAAAACAGTAGAGAAGCATTTGTGTAAGTAGTGATATTAGTAGCTTCTGCACCACTTTGGGATGATAATCATTCTGATTGTATATGTGGAGATAAATACCTACACTATTGAATTAAATGAAAAAACATGTAATATATTTAAACAAATGAACTAGTAGACTATGGCTAGCAAGTCTCTTTACATATTTGTTCCACATTTTGACACCCCCCCTCTAAACTTCTTGTTTTGTGCTTTGTTGTTTTATCTAGTCAGCTTTATAAGCAACTGGCTTAATGAAGCTGATTTCATGAACAGTTAGCTTTTCAGCAGACAACTTTGTAAAAGAAACCCAAGAAATAAACATCCACAGATTAAATTATTAGCTAAAATTATAAATGGATTCAATGCTACATTTCATTTATTTGCTACTGATGAACACGTATGATAACTAATGGCATTATTTTTATTGAATAAATGACACGTTTTAAAGATTGTTTTTACTGTCATTTTTAATAAAAAAAATTACAGAAATAAATTGGAAATTTAACAATATGACTTTATAACACAATGTAACTAATCTGTTAAGTAGTCATGGCTTTTTAATGAGAAATATAATTATTGTATATTATAAACCAAACAGCATTTCTGCAATGAAAAGGAGGATCAGAAAACATGGTTCGAAGCTTTAGATTTCTGTAGGGCCATAGGAGGAGATCTGGCCAGCTTCCACAAGCCTGATGAAGTGACGGTAACAACAAGAACCATTAGGTAAGACATTCATTCCTGTGTCTATACTGTTATGTTCTGACAGTTCAGTCTTAAATTGCTACTGATAATATTTAGGTAGATGTGCATATTTCAGCAGAAAGCAGTATGAATTATAGCTATTATATAATGTAAAACAAAAAAGGTCACTTGCACTATAACCTGTTTTATAAATCATTCACTTACAAGTCGAGTCTAAACAGTAAAGACATCCCAGAATAGGATATAGCCCCCTTATGCCTTATTGTGTAGCACTATGCAATTGTATTGTAATTTGTCTTTTTTTTTTTTTTTTTTTTGAAGAGTTCTTTAACCGTCTAAGTGAATATTTCTTGAATGTGGAATGTTGGGATAGTGTCCTTGTTGTCTGATACATTGGGATTGAGGGTGTTTTGGTATGCATTGTTAAAAGAAAAGATGAACCGATTGCTGAGATGAATTTTTTTTCAAATGTTCTGGCAGACTGGTATGTTACTTTAGGTAATAGAATTATAAAACTTTTTACCAGGCCAGGTAGTATTGAGAACAGCCTCCACTGTGCTGACAATCATACCCTGAATCCCTTCATAGAATAGGTCATAGGAGACAAGGCAAATGAGCCTTATGACCACTTATGTCTTATCAGTGCGTACCCTTAAACCATGCCTCCTTTCTTAGAAGGGCTAGGCCATTCAGACAAAGGAGAATTTGTGAATACCCATCCAGTCAATCAATTCCTGTTTGAAGGAAGAGAGTATGTACCAGTGCTTAATTTACAGTCAAAGTATGTCCCAGAAATGAGGAAGGTGCAGTATATTGAATCTTATTCTCATCAGTGTTTTGTTTGCTGTTGAAGATGAAGACTGAGATCCTTGATTCTGGGATTTGTGGAACAGCATATTTCGTATAAATAAGAAAAAAAAAAAAGGTCTATGACCACTGGGTCCATAGCAGCTTATAATGCAAGGCATAGATGCACCCTTAAGAGTGTAATATATTCAGTACAGGAACAGTGCTTCCAAACTTTTTTGGTGGCTTAAGGTGCTTATGATAGTGATCTTCTTAGGATCCTTTTGGATCTTGCTAGTTGTTTGATATGTCTACTAAGGTACTTCACAAAGGAGATATTGTATTTAATAATTGGCTCCGTTATGCTGAATATAAGGAGATACTGCTGTCCTCATATATGGATGGCATTCCCCTAACAATCAGCTATGCTATGTAGAACTTTCTGAGTACTATTGCTGCATAATCATCAAAGGAAAGAAAATTATCAATCTAAGTTCCAAGATCTCTAACAACATTCTCATTTTGGATGAGGGTACTGTTTATTTTGTATGCTGCAGGGGGAGATAGTCTACCAAATGTTTGGTCAATGAGATGAGACGATATTGTGCTTCCTAAAATTTAAATCCATTTTTAGTACACCAGGAACTTACATCTGTAAATTGTTTCTGAAGGGCTTCAGAGGGAGGCTTGACAATGACTCCCAGCTGGTAATTATTTGAAATGTTGGGACTTGCTAGAGTGAGTCCTAAAACATGTAGACTGAATAGCTGCAAAATGGACTTACATACACTTAGACTCAGATGGCAGTTTCTTAAAACATTCCCTTTTCACTGTGGTATAGTGATCTCAGAGTTAGTATATATAGGTTCATAGGTTCATAGATGTGTACTAGGCTAATGGCCCTGGAGCCTTTACAAGCCTAGCCCCAAAAAAATTGCCACCTAATGTTAGTTCACAGTGCCCGTATCCAGTATTGCGACTGGAATTATCCCTGGAGTGAGCTTTCTTTTACCCGTCCACTCGTCAAGATTTCTCTTGAAGAGGGCCAGTGAGGTGCTCTGCTTGACATGAATGGGAAGCTTATCCCAGAGTATGGGCAGTCTTTGGGAGATGAACCTATCCCTCCAGCATGTTCTGTTAATTATGGTAATGAGGTTGTGATCTCTGGTTTGGGGGCTTGCCCCCCTGCAAAAAAAAATGTAAATGAGAAATGTGATGCCTGAGATTCACTCCTCTCCTGCATATTCAATGTGTTTTTTTTTCCGGAGTGTCAGCACTCAGCATTTCAAGTTTTGACATAAGAATAGGGAGCCTCCTCAGTTTACAGCCATCAGCAAACTTGTTCTTTCATTGTCTGGAGATCTCAGAAGTAAATACCAAACAAAAACGGTCTCATGGTGAGTTCTGTTGGACACCAATGGTCACCTTCATATTCTTTGATGATGCTCCAACTACCCATAGAGTGTCTGTTCTGTCCTTTAACCAATTTGTTATCCATTTTACCTCAAAGAGACATATTTGTAATGCATTAATTTTGCTAGCATTGGAGAATGATGTCAAATGCTTGGCCCAGTCAAGATACATGTTGTGGTCAACATGACTGCTGTAAACAGCTTTTAAGGAAGTAGCCCACTTTCATTAGACATGATCTACCCTTGATAAAGCCAAACTTATGTGGGTCTAGCTTGTTGACATTTGTAATGTCATAGTTTCTCAGGTCAGTTATTATATGTCCCATGACTTTCTAAATTAGATTCATCAGGCTTATTGGCCTATAATTTCTGGGGTCAGTGTTAGGTTGACCCTTGTGGAGTGGCATCATGACAGCTGTACTCCAGACCTCTAGTTTATGGAATGTCTGTGCCAGGGCTTGTTTGGCACTGTTTATTAAACCACCAAGCATGTTATCGGGTCCTATGGGAGAAGTATTTTTTTTTTGTTTTATAGAGTACCTTCAGTACCTGTTCTTTAGTGATGATGGGAGTGTCTGAGGTCTTCAAAAATAAGTGGCTTTGGGTAGTCATTTATGAGGTTAAATGTACACTGACTTTGTTTGATAATATATAGACAATGTCTACTTGGTCAGAGTAAATTGTGCTATTATAATACGTTCAGACCAATGTTTGTTGTTATTTCTTTGTTTCCTAATATAGAAAACAAACGATTTGTAATTGTCCTTATGGATCGGATGCTATCTTAAGTCCACAGATTGCTTTAATAGCCTTATAATATTTTTTCAATTTTTTTTTTTTAATCTTCTGACATTATTCTTGATTTTAGTATCTTTTGTTCTGCTGTAAACTTTGTGGATTTTGTTTTCTTTTATTGTGGTTTATTTATACTATCAATATAGGTGGACAGAAGGGTAGTTTTATTTTTTAAATTTCCCATTAAATTTAGGTTTGGTTTGGACTGCCAGTTCTAAAGTAGACATACATTTTCTTTTTAAAGCTACCTGCTGTGGCAACTTCTGAGGTGATGCTGCTATAAGTGAAGTTTAAAACTTTGTCATACCATTTTTATGAGATCAGTATATTTGAAATCTTTGAATTCTGAGATATTGGTGTAAGCAGGTTTAGAGATTTTGAAGGTGAAAGCCACTAGTTTATTACCTATATTAACTGAGGAAGAGGTTAAATGGAGATTAGAACAAGTAGAAACAATATTTCTAAGGAACAGTATTAAGGACAATAATATTACGTCCTCTAGGGGTGTGTTCAGTGTAACATGCCCTCATTATGACATAGGGAAAGGGGAATTACCAGCCTAGGTTATGGGTGCTACTCCATCATATATATTGCACGTAACCTGTCTTGCTATGCTAAGAATTAGTAATGTGGTTCCCAAGGATTCTGTGTTAATAGATCACATAATTTCTCCATGGTACAGTCTGACAAATTCCAAGCACACTGCAAAGTTCGTTGTGTACTCTGAACCTGTCTGATGACACAACACACACCTCTGATGGCTGCTTGACAGTGCAGTGACACCTGCAGGTCATCCCTAGTATTGCAGGCATAACAACATTTCCCTTGTAACTCTTATGGTTGAGGTGCAGGTGAAGCTTTCAGCAAAGCTGTGTAAAACCCCACAGTATAACATAGCAAATGTTAATGAGGGTAAAGCATATATATTTATCCCAAAGTTCTGGGAAGCAAGAATTACAAAGGATTAGAAGTGAACACACAGCTGATGCTGCCCATGAAGACTTCTACAAGCCTCCTTTTGCACATTATACAAGAAGTAATTATGGACGCCCTCATTTAGATTCACGTATGTTTATGCAAAACCTCAAAAGCTCAGGGTCGGATGTCATACAGAGTGTAAACTATTTTGAAATCTGATTTAGTTATACCCAGTAGTTTAAGAAATGAAGAAACTGATATATCATATGTGGCATATGTTCCCTACTTTTACATATACACATCCTGTGCTTAATATGTAGCCATCTGTTCCATGTGTTTGATAAAGGAATCTGCAGTAATCACATGGGACTTTACATCTACAGAATTAGTGCTAAGTCTTCATGGCTCAGTCAGGACTCACCTCTAATTTCAGGAGCAAGAAGGTTTGTTACATGCAAATCTACTGTTGCTTGGGAGAGAGATGACAGACAAGATGAGAGTTTTGACTTTACTACCAGTAGTTCCTCCTACTTCACACACACACACACACACACACATATATATATATATATATATATATATATATATATATATATATATATATATATATATATATATATATATATATATATATATATAAATAAAAATGTAAATGTTCATTTGTTCAAAATCTTAAATCTCCAAAAGTTCTTCACCGATTGCTTTGAAATTTTCATACAATTTTGCATTTGAATACGCGCGTGTTTTTATATACCTACTATTATATAGATGTCACACGTTGCATTCGAATATGCGCGTGTTTGTATATACCTGCTATGGATTCTATATATTTGTATAAAAATATGCAATTTTATATGTTTTTGTTATAACTTTCTTTGTTCTTTTTCAGTGCAATCGATCTGCTTTAGTTCATCCAAATAATGCCTCGCAGAAGATCAAACTTAGGTCGTCGTACTCGCGGAGCGGAAGCAGTGCGACAAGTAATTGCAAATCAAACTGAGGAAGAACGGACATCAGCAAACAAACGAAAAAGACAAAGAATAGCTCAAATACGTGCTGAGGAAGCAGCAGAGCGACGTGCAGCCAGACTTGAGGATGCACGGTTGCGAGCACGGCGATCGCGTTCTGCAGCTTCAGATCTGCTTCGTTCTCAACAGAATGAACGTGACAGGCTGAGAGTGGCTGAAAGACGTCAATGAGAAACAGCAGATCAGCGTCAAACATGACTCCGTGCTCAGCAATCATGCGATTACATTCACCTTGCATTCCGGTACAACCCAGCTGATGATTACAGTTTGAGCCGGCATGTTCTCATCGGCACAATGACTGAAGTGTGCCCTTATTGCAAGGCTCTGAAATTTAATGGAGAAACGAAAGGAATGTGTTGCACTGCCAGAAAAATTAAACTGCCTCAACTTGGAGAACCACCAGAGTCATTAAAAACTTTGCTTTCTGGATATACCGCCGAATCAAAGCATTTCCTATCTAACATCAGGAAATACAACTCATGCTTCCAAATGACGTAGTTCGGTGCAGAAATCATAACAGCTCAATTCATGCCAACTTTCAAAGTGAAAGGGCAAATTTATCATAAAAACGTCTCTCTGCTTCCATTCCCAGATGGTCAACATAAACTCCTACAAATGTATTTCATCGGTGATGGCAATGATGAATTGAATGCATGCTGTGGAATTTCTACCAGCATACAAAGGTCCATCATTTCACAACTGCAAGAGCTTCTTCACGAAAAAAACAATTTAGTGCGTTTGTTCAAAACAGCAATTGAAATGATGCCATCTGATACACAGGATTGTTATTCATGCTGACAAAATGCCTGCTGGAGAACATGTGCAAAGATTCAATGCTCCAAATATAGACGAAGTGGCGATTGTTATTGTCGGAGATCAATTCCAATCCAGAGATATTGTTCTTCATCGGAGAAACGATCAATTGACAACAGTTCCAGAAACTCATCGATGCTACGATGCCCTGTAATATCCAATCATTTTTTGGGATGGTGCCAATGGAAATCACTTCAACGTTAAGATGATAAATCCAGTCAGTCGCAAAGAAACAAATATGAAATGCAGCGCAATGAACTATTATTCATACCGATTAATGATTCGAAAGAATGAAGACAATCACATTTTGAAATGCCTTCAATTGTTTCACCAATACATCGTAGGTATGTATGCAAAAATCAAAACAGAACGTTTGATATTCATCCGTTTGAATCAGACCAAGCTTTGCTCTGAAGAATACGTTCATTTGCGAGATGCAGTTGTAAATGACGGTAATACAACTAATGTTGGGAGACTAACGATTTTGCCATCTTCATATACAGGCAGTCCACGTCATATGCATGAGTACGTTCAAGATGCAATTGCGCATGTTTGTCACTACAAGCATCCAGAACTATTCATTACATTCACATGCAATCCAGCTTGGGACGATATATAACAGCTCTTACTTCCTGGGTAATCACTGGTGGATAGGCATGATATCACAGCACGTGTTTTCAGACAGAAGCTGAAATCGCTGATGGATTTCATGGTAAAACATGAAGTGTTTGGCTCTGTGCGCTGCTGGATGTAGTCAGTGGAATGGCAAAAGAGAGGACTGCCACACGCACATATACTAATCTCTCTCTATAACAAAATCACTTCAAACGAAATTGATGATGTAATATGCGCTGAAATACCTGATGCCAACGTCGATAAGGATTTACATGAAGTTGTGGCAAAAAATATGATACATGGACCTTGCGGTACACTGAATCCAAATTCACCATGCATGATAGATGGAAAATGCTCTAAGCGATATCCTCAAGCATTACTATCCAACACAGTTACAGGAAACGATAGATATCCTTTATACAGAAGAAGATCAGCAGAAGATGGTGGTAAATTAGCAACCATACAAATGCGAAACCGTGACATCGAAGTAGATAACCGGTGGGTTGTTCCATATTCGCCTTTGCTATCAAAAACATACAAAGCACGCAAAAACGTGGAATACTGTAACCCCATTAAATCGATCAAATACATTTGTAAGTACGTGAATAAAGGCAGCGACATGGCAGTTTTTGGTGTGCAACCAGAAAGAAATGATAGAAATGCGGTCATACATATTGATGAAATCGCACAGTATCAGGCTGGAAGATACATAAGCAGCAATGAAGCTGTATGGCGAATTCTTTCATTTCCCATACATGAACGAAGCCCTGCTGTTGTTCACTTAGCAGTACATCTAGAAAATGGACAACACATTTATTTCACAGCTGCAAATGTGCAACAAATAGCCCTGAATCCACCGGCTACAAAGTTAACTGCTTTCTTCACGTTATGTCAAAATGACGCGTTTGCGAAAACACTGCTGTATTCGGAAGTGCCTACGTATTACACATGGAATGCGAGTAGAAAATCATTTGAATGACGCAAACGAAGAGAAGGACAACCTGGGATATTTAAAGAAACTATGATAAGCAGACTGTACGCCGTGCATCACAATCAAGATGAATACTTCTTTCTTCGCATGTTGTTGGTAAATATGCCCGGTTCAATGTCTTTCCAGCAACTGAGAATTGTCAACGACGTTACACATTCCACTTTCCACAGTGCATGTCAAGCTCTGAATTTATTGGAGAATGACCGACATTGAGATGTATGCATTAATGACACGTGCAATACATCACAAATCAAATTCGTGCATTGTTTGCAATAATTTTGACCGCCTGCTCTCCTTCGTCTCCAACAGAGTTATGGGAGAAATATAAATCACACATGGCTGAAGATATTTTCCGTCGAATAAGCAAGGGAAATTCAAATAAGAACATGGATTTCACAGCAGAAATCTACAACAAAGCATTGATAATGATTGAAGATTTGTGCTTAGAAATCGTGAGCAAAGTTCTCAGTCAATTGGGAATGCCATCACCGAATTGATCTGCTGCTGCTTCATTCAATGTAGAATTGCGTTGTGAACAAAATTACAACACGGGTGATCTTTTGTCGTATGTGCAATCAAATATTCCTAAGCTAACGCTTGAGCAAAAAGGCATTTACGATCCAATAATGCAAACTGTCAATAACGGGGTTGGAGAAATCTTCATCTTAGATGCGCCAGGAGGAACTGGTAAAACGTTACTAATTACATTGATTCTGGCAGCAATTCGATCCAAAAATGGCATAGCCTTAGCTCTTGTGTCGTCCTGAATAGCTGCAGCATTGCTACCAGGTGGAAGAACTGCTCATTCCACTTTGAAATTGCCATTGAACATGCAATTCATTGAAACTCCCACGTGCAACATTTCCAAGGCATCCGGCATGGGAAAAGTATTGCAGAAATGCAAACGAATTATTTGGGATGAATGCACAATGGCGCACAAAAAATCGCTCGAGGCTCTTGATCGATCATTGCAAGATTTGCGTGGAAACAGACCATTTGGGAACGCATTAATATTGCTTGCAGGGGATTTCAGCAAACATTACCTGTACTTCCTTGATCAACACCAGCGGACAAAATAAATGCTTGCCTGAAATACTCTATGTTGTGGTGACATGTAAAGACATTAAAATTAACTACAAATATGCATGTCCAGCTGCAAAATGATCGATCAGCTGAGATATTCTCACATCAATTGCTAGAAATTGGGAACAGAAAGGTGCCAGTTGATCTGACCTCAGGACGAATTTCATTGCCTCCTAACTTCTGCAATTTAGTGACGTCAAAAAAAGAATTGGTTGAAAAAGTATTTCCCAATATTCAAACCAATTATAAGAATCATGATTGGCTGACTGAACGAGCTATTGTTGCGGCCAAGAACAAAGACGTCTACGAACTTAACAATATTATTCAGTCTAACATTCAAAGCGAGGCAGTCACATACAAGTCCGTTGACACTGTTGTTGAAGCAGATGAAGCAGTTAATTATCCAAAAGAATTTTTTAATTCACTCAATCTGCCAGGGATGCCACCGCACGTACTGAAATTGAAAATTGGTGTGCCAATTATTATGTTGCAAAATATCAACCAGCCAAAGCTTTGCAACGGCATGCGGCTTGCAATAAAAAAAATAATGAGCAACATCATAGAAGCAACAATCTTGACAGGACCTTTCAAAGGTGAAGATGTCCTCATTCCTCGCATTCCTATGATTACAACGGATATGCCATTTCAATTTAAGAGATTGCAATTCCCAATTCGATTGGAGTTTGCAATCACCATCAACAAAGCTCAGGGCCAATCTTTAGAATTGTGCGGTTTAGATTAACACACAGATTGCTTCTCACATGAACAATTATATGTTACGTGTTCTAGAGTCAGCAAACCAATCTCTATATCTGCACAGACAATGGAACAACAAAAAATATTATATACCCACAAGCATTGTGAAATTAAACATATTAGAAACGTGCACTTTCTCTTTTCTTTCTTTTCCATTTAACCAGACTGAGCCACAGCAACGCGTGGCCAGGTACAGCTAGTATATATAAAATGTTCATACACCAAGCAAGCATACCTGCATGTCTGATTGTATACATATATACTTACACATATGCATTAACATGTAAACATATGCACACACACATGCAGACACCTGCATGCTTGCTTGTAGACATATATACATACACACATGAATGCACATGCAGACATATGCACATACACACAACCCCATGTACACGTATATACATACACAGTCAAACACTAAACAAGCACACACTCACATGCACACGCACACACACACACACACACACACACACACACACACACGCACACACACACACACACACACACACACACACACACACACACACACACACACACACACACACACACACACACACACACACACACACACACACACCCACACACACACACACACACACACACACACACACACACACACAGTTGAATACTAGGCTAACTCCTCTGAAGGGCCATTTTCAGCTTAATCCAAGGTCAAAACCAAACCCTATACCTTGTGTCTTTGAGGTGAGGACCTTAACCATTATGCCAAACCCTCCCTCAAGTACATACATGCACACACAAACACATACCTGCATGTGCACATACACACTCACACTGAATAAGCACACACACACACACACACACACACACACACACACACACACACACACACACACACATATGCATGCACACAGGAACACACCTAAATACACACACACATACATACACAAAAACATTAACACACACAAACACATAACTGCATGTACATATAGACACTCACACTGAACAAACACACACATTCACACACACTTGCATGTGCACATATATCAGTACACACACACACACTCTCACATATCTGCATGTGCACATATATACATACATACACTCACTCACAACAAAAACACACACAGACACACACTCTCACATGTCTGTATGTATATATATATATATATATATATATATATATATATATATATATATATATATCTATATAAATAAAAATGTAAAGCTTCATTTGTTCAAAATCTTAAATCTCCTAAAGTTCCTCACCGATTGCTTTGAAATTTTCACACAATGTTGTATTCGAATACAAGTGTGTTTTTATATGCCTACTATGGATTCTATATATTTGTATACAAATATGCAATTTTATATGTTTCTGTTATAACTTTCTTTCTTCTTTTTTGGTGCAATCGATCTGCTTTAGTTCATCCAAATAATACCTCGCAGATGATCAAACTTAGGTCGTCGTGCTCGCAGAGCGGAAGCAGTGCGACGAGTAATTGTAAATCAAACTGAGGAAGAACGGGCATCAGTGAACGAGCAAAACAGACAAAGAATGGCTCAAATATGTGCCGAGGAAGCAGCAAAGCAACGTGCAGCCAGACATGAGGATGCATGGTTGCGAGCACGGCGATCGCATTCTGCAGCTTCAGATCTGCTCTGTCCTCCTCTATCGAAACCAGCGGGTGAAATAAATGCTTGCCTGAAATACTCTACTTTGTGGTGACAAGTAAAGATGTTAAAATTAACTACAAATATGCATGTCCAGCTGCAAAACGACCGATCAGCTGAGATATTCTCACATCAATTGCTGGAAATTGAGAACGGAAAGGTGCCGGTTGATCTGACCTGAGGACAAATTTCATTGCCTCATAACTTCTGCAATTTAGTGACATCAAAAGAAGAATTGGTTGAAAAAGTATTTCCCAATATTCATATCAATTATAAGAATCACGATTAGCTGACTGAATGAGCTATTCTTGCGGCCAAGAACAAAGACGTCTACAAACTTAACAATATTATTCGGTCTAACATTCAAAGCGAGGCAGTCACATACAAGTCCATCGACACTGTTGTGGAAGCAGATGAAGCGGTTAATTATCCAACAGAATTTTTGAATTCACTCAATCTGCCAGGGATGCCACCGCACGTACTGCAATTGAAAATTGGCGTGCCAGTTATCATGTTGTGAAATATCAACCAGCCAAAGCTTTGCAAAGGCATGCGGCTTGCAGTAAAAAAATTAATGAGCAACGTCATAGAAGCAACAGTCTTGACAGGACCTTTCAAAGGTGAAGATGTCCTCATTCTTTGCATTCCTATGATTCCAACGGATATGCCATTTCAATTTAAGAGATTGCAATTCCCAATTCGATTGGCGTTTGCAATCACCATCAACAAAGCTCAGAGTCAATCTTTAGAATTGTGCGGTTTAGATCTACACATGGATTGCTTCTCACATGGACAATTATATGTTGCGTGTTCTAGAGTCGGCAAACCAAACAATCTCTATATCTGCACAGACAATGGAACAACAAAAAATATTGTATACCCACAAGCATTGTGAAATTAAACATATTAGAAATGTGCGCTTTCTCTTTTCTTTCTTTTCCATTTAACCAGACTGAGCCACAGCAACACCTGGCCGGGTACAGCTAGTTTATATATATATATATATATATATATATATATAAATATATATAAATATATATATATATATATATATATATATATATATATATATATATATATATATATATATATATATATATATTTATTTATACACATACACATTCACACACTAAAAAAGCACATGCACACACATGTCTGCATGTACACATATAAACAGGTGCCCATACACACACACACACACACACACACACACACACACACACACACACACACACACACACACACACACACACACACGCACACACACACACACACACACACACACACACACACACACACACATATACACCTACATGTATACTTATATATAAACTAGCTACACCCGGCCACGCGTTGCTGTGGCTCGGTCTGGTTAAATCGAAAAGAAAGAAAAGAAAAAGTGCACGTTTCTAATATGTTTAATTTCACAATGCTTGTGGGTATATAATATTTTTTGTTGTTCCATTGTCTGTGCAGATATAGAGATTGGTTTGCCGACTCTAGAACACGCAACATATAATTGTCCATGTGAGAAGCAACCCGTGTGTAGATCTAAACCGGACAATTCTAAAGACTGGCCCTGAGCTTTGTTGATGGTGATTGCAAATGCCAATCGAATTGGGAATTGCAATCTCTTAAATTGAAATGGCATATCAGTTGGAATCATAGGAATGCAAGGAATGAGGACATCTTTACCTTTGAAAGGTCCTATCAAGATTGTTGCTTCTATGACATTGCACATTAATTTTTTTACTGCAAGCTGCGTGCTGTTGCAAAGCTTTGGCTGGTTGATATTTCGAAACATGATAAATGGCACGCCGATTTTCAATTGCAATACCTGCGGTGGCATCACTGGCATATTGAGTGAATTCAAAAATTCTGTTGGATAATTAACCACTTCATCTGCTGCAACAACAGTGTCGATGGACTTGTATGTGACTGCCTCACTTTGAATGTTAGACTGAATAATATTGTTAAGTTCGTAGACGTCTTTGTTCTTGGCTGCAAGAATAGCTCGTTCAGTCAGCCAGTCATGATTCTTATAATTGGTTTGAATATTGGGAAATACTTTTTCAACCAATTCTTCTTTTTACATCACTAAATTGCAGAAGTTATGAGGCAATGAAATTCATCCTGAGGTCAAATCTACCGCCACCTTTCCGTTCCCAATTTCCAGCAATTGATGTGAGAATATCTCAGCTGATCGATCATTTTGCAACTGGACTAGCAAATTTGTAGTTAATTTTAACGTCTTTATGTGTCGCCACAAAGTAGAGTATTTCAGGCAAGCATTTATTTCGTCCGCTGGTGTCGATCGAGGAAGTACAGGTAATGTTTGCCTGAAATCTCCTGCAAGCAATATTAATGTGTTCCCAAATGGTCTGATGTTTCCACGCAAATCTTGCAATGATTGATCAAGAGCCTCGAGTGATTTTTTGTGCGCCATTGTGCATTCATCCCAAACAATAAGTTTGCATTTCTGCAATACTTTTCCCATGCCGGATGCTTTGGAAATGTTGGACGTGGGAGTTTCAATGAATTGCATGCAGGAAACGATGGATATCCCTTATACAGAGAAGATCAGCAGAAGATGGTGGTAAATTAGCAACCATACAAATGCGAAACCGTGACATCGAAGTAGATAACCGGTGGGTTGTTCCATTCTCGCCTTTGCTGTCAAAAACATACAAAGCGCACATAAACGTGGAATACTGTAACCCCGTTAAATCAATCAAATACATTTGTAAGTACATGAATAAAAGCAGTGACATGGCAGTTTTTGGTGTGCAACCAGAAAGAAATGATAGGAATGTGGTCATACATATCCATGAAATCGCACAGTATCAGGCTGGAAGATACATAAGCAGCAATGAAGCTGTATGGCGAATTCTTTCAATTCCCATACATGAATGAAGTCCAGCTGTTGTTCACTTAGCAGTACATCTAGAAAATGGACAACGTGTTTATTTCACAGCTGCAAATGTGCAACAAATAGCCCTGAATCCACTGGCTACAAAGTCAACTGATTTCTTCACAATGTCAAAATGACGCGTTTGCGAAAACACTGCTGTATTCGGAAGTGCCTACGTATTACACATGGAATGCGAGTAGAAAATCATTTGAACGACGCAAACGAAGAGAGCGAGTTGATGGACAACCTGGCATATTCAAAGAGACTATGATAGGCAGACTGTACACCGTGCATCCCAATCAAGACGAATACTTCTTTCTTCGCATGCTGTTGGTAAATATGCCCGGTCCAATGTTTTTCCAGCAATTGAGAATTGTCAACGGTGTTACACATGCCACTGTCCGCAGTGCATGTCAAGCTCTGAATTTATTGGAGAATGACCGACACTGGGATGTATGCATTAATGACACGTGCAATACATCACAAATCAAATTCGTGCATTGTTTGCAAACATTTTGACCGCCTGCTCTCCTTCGTCTCCAACAGAGTTATGGGAGAAATATAAATCACATATGGCTGAAGATATTTTCACTCAAATAAGCAAGGAAAATTCAAATATAAACATGGATTTTACAGCAGAAATCTACAACGAAGCATTGATAATGATTGAAGATTTGTGCTTAGAAATCGCGAACAAAGTTCTCAATCAATTGGGAATGCCATCACCAAATTGATCTGCTGCTGCTTCATTCCATGTAGAATTGCGTTGTGAACAAAATTACAACACGGGTGATCTTTTGTCGTATGTGCAATCAAATATTCGTAAGCTAACGCTTGAGCAAAAAGGCATTTACGATCCAATAATGCAAACTGTCAATAACGGGGTTGGAGAAATCTTTATCTTAGATGCGCCAGGAGGAACTGGCAAAACGTTCCTAATTACATTGATTCTGGCAGCAATTTGATCCCAAAATGGCATAGCCTTAGCTCTTGTGTCGTCCGGAATAGCTGCGACATTGCTACCAGGTGGAAGAACTGATCATTCTGCTTTGAAATTGCCATTGAACATGCAATTCATTGAAACTCCCACGTGCAACATTTCCAAAGCATCCGGCATGGGAAAAGTATTGCAGAAATGCAAACATTGTTTGGGATGAATGCACAATGGCGCACAAAAAAATCGCTCGAGGCTCTTGATCGATCATTGCAAGATTTGCGTGGAAACATCAGACCATTTGAGAACGCATTAATATTGCTTGCAGGAGATTTCATCAAACATTACCTGTACTTCCTTGATCAACACCAGCGGACAAAATAAATGCTTGCCTGAAATACTCTACTTTGTGGTGACATGTAAAGACGTTAAAATTAACTACAAATATGCGTGTCCTGCTGCAAAGTGATTGATCAGCTGAGATATTCTCACATCAATTGCTGGAAATTGGGAATAGAAAGGTGCCAGTTGATCTGACCTCAGGACGAATTTCATTGCCTCATAACTTCTGCAATTTAGTGATGTCAAAAGAAGAATTGGTTGAAAAAGTATTTCCCAATATTCAAACCAATTATAAGAATCACGATTGGCTAACTAAACAAGCTATTCTTGCAGCCAAGAACAAACACGTCTATGAACTTAACAATATTATTCAGTCTAACATTCAAAGCGAGGCAGTCACATACAAGTCCGTTGACACTGTTGTTGAAGCAGATGAAGCAGTTAATTATCCAACAGAATTTTTGAATTCACTCAATCTGCCAGGGATGCCACCACACGTACTGCAATTGAAAATCGGTGTGCCAATTATCATGTTGCGAAATATCAACCAGCCAAAGCTTTGCAACTGCATGCGGCTTGCAGTAAAAAAATTAATGAGAAATGTCATAGAAGCAACAATCTTGACAGGACCTTTCAAAGGTGAAGATGTCCTCATTCCTCGCATTCCTATGATTCCAATGGATATGCCATTTCAATTTAAGAGATTGCAATTCCCAATTCGATTGGAGTTTGCAATTACCATCAAGAAAGCTCATGGCCAATCTTTAGAATTGTGCGGTTTAGATCTACACACGGATTGCTTCTCACATGGACAATTATATGTTGCGTGTTCTAGAGTCAGCAAACCAGACAATCTCTATATCTGCACAGACAATGGAACAACAAAAAATATTATATACCCACAAGCATTGTGAAATTAAACATTAGAAATGTGCACTTTCTCTTTTCTTTCTTTTCCATTTAACCAGCTGAGCCACAGCAATGCGTGGCCGGGTACAGCTAGTATATATAAAATGTTCATACACCAAGCAAGCATACCTGCATGTCTGATTGTATACATACATACTTACACATATGCATTAACATGCAAACATATGCACACAAACATGCACACACCTGCATGCTTGATTGTACACATATACACATACACATATGCATGCACATGCACACATATGCACATACACACATCTCCATGTACACATATATACATACAGCGTCAAACACTAAACAAGCACACACTCATACGCGCGCACACACACACACACACACACACACACACACACACACACACACACACACACACACACACACACACACACACACAGTTGAATACTAGGCTAACTCCTCTGAAGGGCCATTTTCATCTTAGCTAATAATCCAAGGTCAAAATCAAAGCTATACCTTGTATCTTTGAGGTGAGGACCTTAACCTTTATGCCAAACCCACCCTCAAGCACATACATGCACACAGAAACACATACCTGCATGTGCACATACACACTCACACTGAATAAGCACACGCGCACACACACACACACACACACACACACACACACACACACACACACACACACACACACACACACACACAAACACACACACATACACCTACATGTATACTTATATATAAACTAGTTGCACCCAGCCACGTGTTGCTGTGGCTCAGTTTGGTTAAATGGATTTGAAAGAAAAGAGAAAGTGCACGTTTCTAATATGTTTAATTTCACAATGCTTGTGGGTATACAATATTTTTTGTTGTTGCATTGTCTGTGCAGATATAGAGATTGGTTTGCCGATTCTAGAACACGCAACATATAATTGTCCATGTGAGAAGCAATCCGTGTGTAGATCTAAACCGGACAATTCTAAAGATTGGCCCTGAGCTTTGTTGATGGTGATTGCAAATGCCAATCAAATTGGGAATCGCAATCTCTTAAATTGAAATGGCATATCAGTTGGAATCATAGGAATGTGAGGAATGAGGACATCTTCACCTTTGAAAGGTCCTGTCAAGATTGTTGCTTCTATGACGTTGCTCATTAATTTTTTTACTGCAAGCTGCGTGCTGTTGCAAAGCTTTGGCTGGTTGATATTTCGCAACATGATAATTGGCACGCTGATTTTCAATTGCAGTACGTGTGGTGGCATCCCTGTCATATTTAGTGAATTCAAAAATTCTGTTGGATAATTAACCACTTCATCTGCTTCAACAACAGTGTCGATGGACTTGTATGTGACTGCCTCGCTTTGAATGTTAGACTGAATAATATTGTTAAGTTCGTAGACGTCTTTGTTCTTTGCCGCAAGAGTAGCTCATTCAGTCAGCCATTCGTGATTCTTATAATTGGTTTCAATATTGGGAAATACTTTTTCAACCAATTCTTCTTTTGACATCACTAAATTGCAAAAGTTATGAGGCAATGAAATTCATCCTGAGGTCAAATCTACCGGCACCATTCCGTTCCCAATTTCCAGCAATAGATGTGAGAATATCTCAGCTGATCAATCGTTTTGCAGCTGGACACACATATTTGTAGTTAATTTTAACATCTTTACATGTCGCCACAAAGTAGAGTATTTCAGGCAAGCATTTATTTCGTCCGCTGGTGTCGATCGAGGAAGTACAGGTAATGTTTGCTGAAATCTCCTGCAAGCAATATTAATGCGTTCTCAAATGGTCTGATGTTTCCACGCAAATCTTGCAATGATCGATCAAGAGCCTCGAGCGATTTTTTTGTGCACCATTGTGCATTCATCCCAAACAATAAGTTTGCATTTCTGCAATACTTTTCCCATGCCGGATGCTTTGGAAATGTTGCACGTGGGAGTTTCAATGAATTGCATGGAGGAAACAATGGATATCCTTTATACAGAAGAAGATCAGCAGAAGATGGCAGAAAATTAGCAACCATACAAATGCGAAACCGTGACATCAAAGTAGATAACAGGTGGGTTGTTCCATATTCGCCTTTGCTATCAAAAACATACAAAGCGCACATAAACGTAGAATACTGTAACCCCGTTAAATCGATCAAATACATTTGTAAGTACGTGAATAAAGGCAGCGACATGGCAGATTTTGGTGTGCAACCAGAAAGAAATGATAGGAATGCGGTCATACATATTGATTAAATAGCACAGTATCAGGCTGGAAGATACATAGGCAGCAATGAAGCTGTATGGCGAATTCTTTCATTTCCCATACATGAACGAAGTCCAGCTGTTGTTCACTTAGCAGTACATCTAGAAAATGGACAACGCATTTATTTCACAGCTGCAAATGTGCAACAAATAGCCCTGAATCCACCGGCTACAAAGTTAACTGCTTTCTTCACGTTATGTCAAATTGACGCGTTTGTGAAAACACTGCTGTATTCGGAAGTGCCTACGTATTACACATGGAATGCGAGTAGAAAATCATTTGAATGACGCAAAAGAAGAGAGCAAGTCGACAGACAACCTGGCATATTCAAAGAAACTATGATAGGCAGACTGTACACCGTGCATCCCAATCAAGATGAATACTTTTTTCTTCGCATTCTGTTGGTAAATATGCTCGGTCCAATGTCTTTCCAGCAATTGAGAATTGTCAAAGACGTTACACATGCCACTTTCCGCAGTGCATGCCAAGCTCTGAATTTATTGGAGAATGACCTACACTGGGATGTATGCATTAATGACACGTGCAATACATCACAAATCAAATTCGTGCATTGTTTGCAATAATTTTGACCGCCTTCTCTCTTTCGTCTCCAACAGAGTTATGGGAGAAATATAAATCACACATGGCTGAAGATATTTTCCATCGAATAAGCAAGGAAAATTCAAATATGAACATGGATTTCACAGCAGAAATCTACAATGAAGCATTGATAATGATTGAAGATTTGTGCTTAGAAATCGCAAACAAAGTTCTCAATCAATTGGGAATGCCATCACCGAATTGATCTGCTGCTGCTTCATTCGATGTGGAATTGCGTCGTGAACAAAATTACAACACGGGTGATCTTTTTTCGTATGTGCAGTCAAATATTCCTAAGCTAACGCTTGAGCAAAAAGGCATCTACGATCCAATAATGCAAACTGTCAATAACGGGGTTGGAGAAATCTTCATCTGAGATGCGCCAGGAGGAACTGGCAAAACATTCCTAATTACATTGATTCTGGCAGCAATTCAATCCCAAAATGGCATAGCCTTAGCTCTTGTGTCAACTGGAATAGCTGCGACATTGCTACCAGGTGGAAGAACTGCTCATTCCGCTTTGAAATTGCCATTGAACATGCAATTCATTGAAACTCCCACGTGCAACATTTTCAAAGCATCCGGCATGGGAAAAGTATTGCAGAAATGCAAACTTACTGTTTGGGATGAATGCACAATGGTGCACAAAAAATCGCTCGAGGCTCTTGATCGATCATTGCAAGATTTGCGTGGAAACATCAGACCATTTGAGAACGCATTAATATTGCTTGCAGGAGATTTCAGCAAACATTACCTGTACTTCCTCGATCGACACCAGCGGACAAAATAAATACTTGCCTGAAATACTCTACTTTGTGGTGACATGTAAAGACGTTAAAATTAACTACAAATATGAATGTCCAGCTGTAAAACGATTGATCAGCTGAGATATTCTTACATCAATTGCTGGAAATTGGGAACGGGATGGTGCCAGTTGACCTGACCTCAGGACGAATTTCATTGCCTCATAACTTCTGCAATTTAGTGACGTCAAAAGAAGAATTGTTTGAAAAAGTATTTGCCAATATTCAAACCAATTATAAGAATCATGACTGGCTGACTGAACGAGCTATTCTTGCGGCCAAGAACAAAGACGTCTACGAACTTAACAGTATTATTCAGTCTAACATTCAAAGCGAGGCAGTCACATACAAGTCCGTCGACACTGTTGTTGAAGCAGATGAAGCAGTTAATTATCCAACAGAATTTTTTAATTCACTCAATCTGCCAGGGATGCCACCGCACATACTGCAATTGAAAATCGGCGTGCCAATTATCATGTTGTGAAATATCAACCAGCCACTGCTTTGCAACGGCACGTGGCTTGCAGTAAAAAAATTAATGAGCAACGTCATAGAAGCAACAATCTTGACAGGACCTTTCAAAGGTGAAGATGTCCTCATTCCTTGCATTCCTATGATTCCAACAGATATGCCATTTCAATTTAAGAGATTGCAATTCCCAATTCAATTGGAGTTTGCAATCACCATCAACAAAGCTCAGGGCCAATCTTTATAATTGTGCGGTTTAGATCTACACACGGATTGCTTCTCACATGGACAATTATATGTTCCGTGTTCTAGAGTCAGCAAACCAGACAATCTCTATATCTGCACAGACAATGGAACAACAAAAAATATTATATACCCACAAGCATTGTGAAATTAAACATATTAGAAACGTGCACTTTCTCTTTTCTTTCTTTTCCATTTAACCAGACTGAGCCACAGCAAAGCGTGGCCGGGTACAGCTAGTATATATATAAAATGTTCATACACCAAGCAAGCATACCTTCATGTTTGATTGTATACATATATACTTACACATATGCATTAACATGCAAACATATGCACACACACATGCACACACCTGCATGCTTGATTGTACACATATATACATACACATATGCATGCACATGCACACATATGCACATACACACATCTCCATGTACACGTATATACATACACAGTCAAACACTAAACAAGAACACACTCTCACACATACACACACACACACACACACACACACACACACACACACACACACACACACACACACACACACACACACACACTCACAGTCGAATACTAGGCTAAATCCTCAGGAGGGCCATTTTCAGCTTAGCTAATAATCCAAGGTCAAAATCAAACCCTATACCTTGTGTCTTTGAGGTGAGGACCTTAACCATTATGCCAAACCCACCCTCAAGCACATACATGCACACACAAACACATACCTGCATGTGCACAAACACACTCACACTGAATAAGCACACGTGCACACACACACACACACACACACACACACACACACACACACACACACACACACACACACACACACACACACACACACACGCATGCACACAGGAACACACCTAAACACACACACACACACATACATACTCAAAAACACTAACACACACACAAACACATAACTGCATGTACACATAGACACTCACACTGAACAAACACACACACATTCACACACACCTGCATGTGCACATATATCAATACACACACACACACTCTCACATATCTGCATGTGCACATATATACATACACACTAACATCAAAAACACACACAGACACACACTCTCACATGTCTGTATGTATATATATATATATATATATATATATATATATATATATATATATAAACAAAAATGCAAATCTTCGTTTGTTCAAAATCTTAAGTTCTTCACCGATTGCTTTGAAATTTTCAAACAATGTTGCATTCGAATACGCGTGTGTTTTTATATACCTACTATGGATTCTATATATTTGTATACAAATATGCAGTTTTATATGTTTCTGTTATAGCTTTCTTTCTTCGTTTTTGGTGCAATCAATCTGCTTTAGTTCATCCAAATAATGCCTCGCAGAAGATCAAACTTAGGTCGTCGTACTCGCAGAGCGGAAGCAGTGCGACGAGTAATTGTAAATCAAACTGAGGAAGAACGGGCATCAGTGAACGAGCAAAACAGACAAAGAATGGCTCAAATACGTGCCGAGGAAGCAGCAGAGCAACATGCAGCCAGACTTGAGGATGCACGGTTGCGAGCACGGCGATCGCGTTCTGCAGCTTCAGATCTGCTTCGTTCTCCTCGATCGAAAACAGTGGGCGAAATAAATGCTTGCCTGAAATACTCTACTTTGTGGTGACAAGTAAAGATGTTAAAATTAACTACAAATATGCATGTCCAGCTGCAAAACGATCGATCAGCTGAGATATTGTCACATCATTTGCTGGAAATTGGGAACGGAAAGGTGCCAGTTGATTTGACCTCTGGACTAATTTCATTGCCTCATAACTTCTGCAATTTAGTGACATCAAAAGAAGAATTGGTTGAAAAAGTATTTCCCAATATTCAAACCAATTATAAGAATCACGACTGGCTGACTGAACGAGCTATTCTTGCGGCCAAGAACAAAGACGTCGACGAACTTAACAATATTATTCAGTCTAACATTCAAAGCGAGGCAGTCACATACAAGTCCACTGACACTGTTGTGGAAGCAGATGAAGCAGTTAATTATCCAACAGAATTTTTGAATTCACTCAATCTGCCAGGGATGCCACCGCACGTACTGTAATTGAAAATCGGCATGCCAATTATCATGTTGTGAAATATCAACCAGCCAAATCTTTGCAACGGCACATGGCTTGCAGTAAAAAAAATTAATGAGCAACGTTATAGAAGCAACAATCTTGACAGGACCTTTCAAAGGTGAAGATGTCCTCATTCCGCGCATTCCTATGATTCCAACGGATATGCCATTTCAATTTAAGAGATTGCAATTCCCAATTCAATTGGCGTTTGCAATCACCATCAACAAAGCTCAGAGCCAATCTTACAATTGTGTGGTTTAGATCTACACACGGATTGCTTCTCACATGGACAATTATATGTTGCGTGCTCTAGAGTCAGCAAACCAGGCAATCTCTATATCTGCACAGACAATGGAACAACAAAAAATATTGTATACCCACAAGCATTGTGAAATTAAATATATTAGAAATGTGCACTTTCTCTTTTCTTTCTTTTACATTTAACCAGACTGAGCCACAGCAACACATGGCTGGGTACAGCTAGTAGATATATATATATATATATATACATATATATATATATGTATATATATATATATATATATATATATATATATATATATATATATATATATATATTTATATATATATATATATATATATATATATATACACACACATACACATTCACACACTAAAAAAGCACATGCACACACATGTCTGCATGTGCACATATAAACAGGTGCCCATACACACACACACACACACACACACACACACACACACACACACACACACACACACCTACATGTATACTTTTGTATAAACTAGCTGCACCCGGCCACGTGTTGCTGTGGCTCAGTCTGATTAAATGGAAAAGAAAGAAAAGGGAAAGCGCACATTTTTAATATGTTTAATTTCACAATACTTATGGGTATACACTATTTTTTGTTGTTCCATTGTCTGTGCAGATATAGAGATTGGTTTGCCGACTCTAGAACATGCAACATATAATTGTCCATGTGAGAAGCAATCCGTGTGTAGAGCTAAACCGGACAATTCTAAAGATTGGCCCTGAGCTTTGTTGATGGTGATTGCAAACGCCAATCAAATTGGGAATTGCAATCTCTTAAATTGAAATGGCATATCATTTGCAATCATAGGAATGCGAGGAATGAGGACATCTTCACCTTTGAAAGGTCCTGTCAAGATTGTTGCTTCTACGACGTTGCTCATTAATTTTTTTACTGCAAGCCACGTGCCTTTGCAAAGCTTTGGCTGGTTGATATTTCGCAACTTGATAATTGGCATGCCGATTTTCAATTGCAGTACGTGCAGTGACATCCCTGGCATATTGAGTTAATTCAAAAATTCTGTTGGATAATTAACCACTTCATCTGCTTCAACAACAGTGTCGATGGACTTGTATGTGACTGCCTTGCTTTGAATGTTAGACTGAATAATATTGTTAAGTTCGTAGACGTCTTTGTTCTTGGCCGCAAGAATAGCTCGTTCAGTCAGCCAGTCATGATTCTTATAATTGGTTTGAATATTGGGAAATACTTTTTCAACCAATTCTTCTTTTGACATCACTAAATTGCAGAACTTATGAGGCAATGAACTTCATCCTGAAGTCAAATCAACCGGCACCTTTCCGTTCCCAATTTCCAGCAATTGATGTGAGAATATCTCAACTGATCGATCATTTTGCAGCTGGACATGCATATTTGTAGTTAATTTTAACGTCTTTATGTGTCGCCACAAAGTAGGGTATTTCAGGCAAGCATTTATTTCATCCGCTGGTGTCGATCGAGGAAGTACAGGTAATGTTTGCCTGAAATCTCCTGCAAGCAATATTAATGTGTTCCCAAATGGTCTGATGTTTCCACGCAAATCTTGCAATGATTGATCAAGAGCCTTGAGCGATTTTTTGTGTGCCATTGTGCAATCATCCCAAACAATAAGTTTGCATTTCTGCAATACTTTTCCCATGCCGGATGCTTTGGAAATGTTGGAAGTGGGAGTTTCAATGAATTGCATGTTCAGTGGCAATTTCAAAGCAGAATGAGCAGTTCTTCCACCTGGTAGCAATGTCGCAGCTATTCCGGACGAGACAAGAGCTAAGGCTATGCCATTTTGGGATTGAATTGCTGCCAGAATCAATGTAATTAGGAACGTTTTACCAGTTCCTCCTTGCCCATCTATGCAGTATTTGATCATAAATGCCTTTTTGATTAAGCGTTAGCTTAGGAATATTTGATTGCACATACGACAAAAGATCACCCGTGTTGTAATTTTGTTCATGACGCAATTCTACATCGAACGAAGCAGCAGCAGATCAATTCGGTGATGGCATTCCCAATTGATTGAGAACTTTGTTCATGATTTCTAAGCACAAATCTTCAATCATTATCAATGCTTTTTTGTAGATTGGTGCTGTGAAATCCATGTTCATATTTGAATTTTCCTTGCATATTTGATAGAAAATATTTTCAGCATTGTGTGATTTATATTTCTTCCTTAACTCTGTTGGAGATGAAGGAGAGCAGGCGGTCAAAATGATTACAAACAATGCACGAATTTGATTTGGATGTGACATATTGCACGCGTCATTAATGCATACATCCCAGTGTCGGTAGTTCTCCAATAAATTCAGAACATGACATGCACTGCGGAAAGTGGCATGTGTAATGCTGTTGACAGTTCTCAGTTGCTGGAATGATGTTGGACCGGGCACATTTACCAACAGCATGCGAAGAAAGAAGCATTTATCTTGATTGGGATGCACGGTGTACAGTCTGCCTATCATAGTTTTTTTGAATATGCCAGGTTGTCCGTCGACTCGCTCTTTTCGTTTGCATCATTCAAATGATTTTCTACTCGCATTCCATGTGTAATACATAGGCACTTCCAAATACAGCAGTGTTTTCGCAAACGCATCATTTTGACATAACGTGAAGAAAGCAGTTAACTTTATAGCCGGTGGATTCAGGGCTATTTGTTGCACATTTGCAGCTGTGAAATAAACGCATTGTCCATTTTCTAGATGTACTCCTAAGTGAACAACAGCTGGACTTTGTTCATGTATGGGAAATGAAAGAATTCGCCATTCAGCTTCATTGCTGCTTATGTATCTTCCAGCCTGACACTGTGCGATTTCATCGATATGTATGACCGCATTCCTATCATTTCTTTCTGGTTGCATGCCAAAAACTGCATGTCAGTGCCTTTATTCACATACTTGCAAATGTATTTGATCGATTTAACGGAGTTACAGTATTCCACGTTTATGTGTGCTTTGTATGTTTTTGATAGCAAATGCGAATATGGAACAACCCACCAATTGTCTACTTCGATGTCATCGTTTCGCATTTGTATGGTTCCTAATTTACTACCATCTTCTGCTGATCTTCTTCTTTATAAAGGATATCCATCATTTCCTGTAACTGTGTTGGATACTAATGCTCTAGGATATCGCTTAGAGCATTTTCCGTCTATCATGCATGGTGAATTTGGATTCAGTGTACCGCAAGGTCCATGTATCATATTTTTCGTCACAAATTCATACAAATTCTTATCGATGTTGGCATCGGGTATTTCAGCACATATTACATCGTCGATTTCATTTGAAGTGATTTTGTTATAGAGCCAGATTAGTATATGTGTGTGTGGCAATCCACTCTTTTGCCATTCCACTGACTACATCCAGCAGCGCACAGAGCCAAACACTTCATGTTTTACCATGAAATCCATCAGCGATTTCAGCTTCTGTCTGAAACACATGCTGTGATGCCATGCCTATCCACCGGCGATTGCCCAGGAAGTAAGAGCTGTTGTATATCGTCCCAAGCTGGATTGCATGTGAATGTAATGAATAGTTCTGGACACCTGTAATGACGAACATACGCAATTGCTTCTTGAGCGTATTCATGCATATGACGTGGACTGCCTGTATATGAAGATGGCAAAATCGTTAGTCTTCCAACGTTAGTTGTATTACCGTCATTTACAACTGCATCTCACAAATGAACGTATTCTTCAGAGCGAAGCTTGGTCTGATTCAAACGGATGAATATCAAACATTCTGTTTCTATTTTTGCATACATATCTATGATGTATTGGTGAAACAATTGACGGCATTTCAAAATTTGATTGTCTTCATTCCCTCAAATCATTAATTGATATGAATAATAGTTCATTGCGCTGCATTTCATATTTATTTCTTCGCCATTGACTGGATTTATCATCTTAACGTTGAAGTGATATCCATCGGCACCATCCCAAAAAATGATTGGATATTGCAGGGCATCGTAGCATCGATGAGTTTCTGCAACTGTTGTCAATTGATTGTTTCTCTGATGAAGAATAATATCTCTAGGTTGGATTTGATCTCCGACTATAACAATTGCCACTTCGTCTATAGTTGGAGCATTGAATCTTCACACATGTTCTCCAGCAGGCATTTTGTCGGCATGTATAACAATATTGTGTGTATCAGATGGCATCATGTCAATTGCTGTTTTGAACAAACGCACTACATTTTTTTTTCGTGAAGAAGCTCTTGCAGTTGGGAAACGATGGACCTTTGTATGCCGGTAGAAATTCCGCAGCATGCATTCAATTCATCATTGCCATCACCGATGAAATACATCTGTAGGAATTCATATTGACCATCTAGGAACAGAAGCAGGGATCCGGCTTTATGATAAACTTGTCCTTTCACTTAGAAAGTTGGCATAAATTGAGCTGTTATGATTTTTGCGCCGAACGATGTCATTTGGAAGCATGAGTTGTATTTTCTGATGTTAGATAGGAAATGCTTTGATTCGGCAGTATATCCGGCAAGCAAAGTTTTTAATGGCTCTGGCGGTTCTCCAGGTTGAGGCAGTTTAATTTTTCCAGTGGCGCAACACATTCCTTTCATTTCTCCATTAAATTTCAGAGCCTTGCAATAAGGACACACTTCAGTCATAGTGCCAATGAGAGCATGCCGGCTCAAACTATAATCATCAGCTGGGTTGTACTGGAATGCAAGGCGATTGTAATCGCATGATTGCTGAGCACGGAGTCGTGTTTGACACTGATCTGCTGTTTCTTGTTGACGTCTTTCAGCCACTCTCAGCCTATTGCGTTCATTCTGTTCAGAACAAAGCAGACCTGAAGCTGCAGAATGCGATCGCCGTGCTCGCAACCGTGCATCCTCAGGTTTGGCTGCACGTCGCTCTGCTGCTTCCTCGGCACGTATTTGAGCCATTCTTTGACTGTTTCACTCGTTCACTGATGCCCGTTCTTCCTCAGTTTGATTTGCAATTACTTGTCGCACTGCTTCCGCTCCGCGAGTACGACGACCTAAGTTTGATCTTCTATGAGACATTTGGATGAACTAAAGCAGATCGATTGCACTGAAAAAGAAGAAAGAAAGTTATAACAAAAACATATAAAATTGCATATTTGTATACAAATATATAGAATCCACAGTAAGTATATAAAAACACGCATGTATTCGAATGCAACATGTGACATCTATATAATAGTAGGTATATAAAAACACGAGCGTATTCGAATGCAACATTGTGTGAAAATTTCAAAGCAATCGGTGAAGAACTTTCAGAGATTTAAGATTTTGAACTAACGAACATTTACATTTTTATTTATATAGATATAGGAATGCAACATATGGCCAAATGTCATTCTTATCAAATGCATTCTGTTATGAGTAAACTCATCAAACACAATGTATTTGGAAATGAAGGAGCAGAAGACAAGTGCTTTTGCAACATTATTGAATATAAGAGATGAGAGAATTTTCTTTATTTGCTTGTATTGTCTAATCTCTGAGATGGTATATTTAAGTTAGTGGGGCTGTGGGGGACTAGAATGCATATAGGTGGCTTATTTTAATATTTTTATTTGTTTTCAGTGAGATGATTTTTTGTTTTATTTTTTTCAGGGAAATAGACTTCAAGGATTTTTGAATTTCTTTTTCCGCTGTGCATCATTGTACCTATACACATACACACACACACACACACACACACACACACACACACACACACACACACACACACACACACACACACACACACACACACACACACACACACACACATATTTATTACTGCTTGGTAGTAACTTGATTAAAGTGTTGCTATCATTCTAAGTCTTTTGGATTAAGCACTTGGGCTCAGACCAGTTGCTTTACATTAGGAAGGTTGTGGCCTGCACTGTGGTGGCAGGACAGGTAGCTTACATCCTTCTAAATTGGGAACTGCTGATTGAGGGCTCAGTGTCTGTTATTCTAAAAGTGTATTAGTTCTGGTTTAAGCACTTGGGCTTCAGGCCAGTTATTTTACATTAAGAAGGTTCGTGGTCCGCACTATTGTGGGAGGAGAGGCTGGACTCTGCCCTTCTGAGCTGGGAATTTCTGGTTAAAGGCTTATAGTGCCTGCATATTTGAACTGTTTCTTACTGGAATTGGTACACCTTGTTTGCTGTAGCATAGACTAGATCCAGGCCTGCTGAATCTAGCTTTGTTTTTATGCTTGTTTGCTTGTTATTTCCCTGAAACTCAAATTCCACCTAAAACCCGGCTTTTTAGCTCTTCTGTGGATCCCTAGTGACATCTGCATTGCTTACTGTACTTATTTCCTTGTTTCACTTGAAAGAAAGTTACTGTTTGTCATTTTTGCATTTAAGTTACCTGTAACACATTGCATTTAAGTTACCTGGCACTTGCTCACTAAAGCAATTATATAAGTCAGCACTAAAAAATTAAAAGCACTACACCCTCACAAACTCCCCTTGAGAACCTTGTTCCCCATTGGCCCTTTTTTTTTCAATTATAAAGGAATTCCCAGTACTATTCTAGCATGTCCAAAGGTCAGTTGTCAATCTCCTCTCTGGTCCAGCTGGTGAATCTGGGAATCCTGAGGCAATGTTACAACTGCCTCATGTACACAGACAACCCTCTCCTCCTCCCAACAAATTCCAACACATGTGAGAGATGCAACCATATAGCCAAACTGGAGGCTAAGCTCTCTCAACTCAGTACTGGCAAAACCTGTCAGGAGGAGAAGGAAACCACACTCACTACAATTCCAGTCTCACATAGACCTACCACGACAGCAAACCAAACACATAAACACACAAAAACATACTCAGAGGCTCTAAATAAAAATCTGCCTAAGCAGCAGAGACCTCCAAAGCAGACACCCAAGCAACCACTACCCCAAAACAAAACACATGCAATACATAGCTCACAAAGCCAGTGTGCCAAACAGTCACAGCCCTTAAGGCTAAACAACACACCTGATACACTTGTAATAGGTGACTCTATCATCAGGCACACTGACGTCCCGCTCACCAGGTTGAACAAGGAGAAGGTCACGGTGAGCTGCCTGTCGGGCACTAGGATCCGCCACATAACACAAGCACTCAGGTCACGCCAAGGCAAGTACAAATATGACTCAGTCATTGTCCATGCTGGTGTGAATGACCTGAGACGTACCTCCCTGGACTACATGAAAAGAGACATAGAGGAGCTCTCTGAGCATGTGGCTCAGTCCGGTATGACCCTGACCTTGAGTAGCATCTTACCCTCACCAAGAATGATGCCACAATATGAAGACAAGATGATCAATTTCAACAATTGGCTTAGGTATTTGTGTCATTCAAAGGGGATCCAATGCCTGTCAGCCTGGGATGACATGCTCGACAAGCCACGATTCTTCGCTAGGGACAGCTTGCACCTGTCACCCCTGGGCTTTCGGATATTGGCAAAGGCTCTTGCTACCCCCATAGTGCCTTTTTAGGCAAGGCTCAAAAGACAAAAGCACCTCCATAGGTATCACAAGGGATAAGAAACTAAGAGTAATGCTACTCAACACCAGAAGTCTAAACCTCAAGATGCACGCACTCGAAACTCTCCTTAGCATGGAGAACATCGATAACTGTGCAGTAACAGAAACCTGGTTCAAGGCTCCCGAGAGCACCCCAGCACTACCAGGTTATACCTCATACCATGCTTTTTGGCCCCAAAACTTGGACCAAACTAGAAAAGGAGGGGGAGTATCAATATTCGTCAAAGATACCCACACCTCCTGGTTGGTAGCACAGCACGAAGCATCAGAGACTATCCATGTGCAACTAACAGTGGGTAAAACTGCCTTCCAGTTTATAGCCTGCTACAGACCACCCTCCCAAACCCAGGAACCCCACTCGGCCTTCCTAAGAACACTGGAAAATATGAAGGTCTCTCCAAACACCATTATATTGGGCGACTTCAACTACCCAAACATAGACTGGGAGCATTACTCTAGCTCCAACACCCTAGCTCAAAGGTTGCTAGAATTTATAAACTCAAATGCTATGGAACAACTTGGTACCTCTGCCACAAGAGGGGAAAACATACTGGACCTGATCATCACCAACATGGGGACTCTATGCTCCAGACCAGAAGTGTATCTCTCATTGGTAAGATCAGACCATAAACTAATCTCACAGGATATTCACATCCCGACCCCACCCCCTGCCCAGAAAACCACAGTGAAAAACTTCTCTAAAGCAAATTTCACACTCCTCAAAACAGAGGTGGAATCCTTCAAAGCCCCCGGGCCTGTGGAAAATATGGCCCAGACCACAGAATCCTTTATAAACACATTCTATGAACACCTTCAGGAATGCATGGATCATGCAATCCCAAATAAAACCAAGACCCAATCCTCCAAAGGAAGACGTCCTGTCTGGTGGACCCCAGCCATAAACAAACTATACAATAGAAGGAGGAAACTACTACATGATAGAGCAAAATCCCAAAAAGGGAAGGCATCTCTGATCAGTGTTAGCAAAAAACTACGGGCACTCATAAAATCGTCTAAGGCCAGCTTCGAGAGGAAAATTGCACAGGACACTAAGGACAATCACAAGGCTTTCTTTAATTATGTTAGGAACCTGGGTAGGAATTCCCAGATATGCTCAGAATTAGTCCAAAATTACAAAAAATACACCGATCCCACAGACATTGCCATCATCCTAGCTTACAGGTTCAGCGCAAACCCCCCCCTCCCCACCAAAAGGGAAAATATCTATCCCAACAAAGTGCTGCCCCCCTGACATCTCAGATGCTCAGGTAAGAGCCGCCCTCTCCAAAGCAAAAAACACAGCATCAATGGGACAAGACGGTGTCCCGGGCTGCATTCTACATGAACTCCAAGAAGAGCTAAAGCCAAACATAAAATTACTGTTCAATCTCAGCCTTACCACAGGATATGTACCCAAAGAGTGGCATACAGCAACAGTGGTCCTTCTCCACAAAGGTGGTGCCTCAACGGATCCTGGAAACTATCGCCGCATAAGCTTGACTAGCTTGGTCTGCAAAGCTATGGAAAGGATCATCATGAACCTCATAAAAAAAGATATTGGGGACCTACAGACACTGGATCCTACCCAGTCGGCTTTGTTAAGGGCAGATCCTGCCTATTAAACCTGGTTGATTTCTTTGAAACAGTCACCAAGGCCATTGACGAGGGGAAGGTGGTCCACACAGCCTACCTGGACCTCACAAAAGCCTTTGATACAATACCCCACTCGGGCATTATAGATAAGCTCACCAGCTTAAATATAAACCCCTATGTCACTAGATGGATTGCAAAATGGCTCAAGGACAGAACCCACATGGTTAGAATTGCTGGAGCCATGTCAGACTCCAAACCAGTTACAAGTGGCGTCCCACAAGGCTCAGTCCTGGGACCTCTCCTGTTTGGTATATATTTCTCAGAGGTACAGGCCAACACGGAAGGACTGTGGCTGACCAAGTTCGCAGATGACTGCAAACTGGGCGCTATAATCGACTCTCCAGCTGACACAAGCATCCTCCAAAAGGACCTCATAGAAACAGACAACTGGTGCCAGAGCCATGGCCTCAAGCGAAAGCCAAAAAGTGTACAGTCATCCCCTTTGGCAAAAACAAAGTGCCCACAAATTACCACATAGGTGGTAATCTATTAAATACAGAAGAAGTAATTAGGGACCTGGGGACCCAAGTTGATAGCAATCTCTCATTTGACAACCACGTGGCCAAAGTGGTTAGAAAAACATTTTATATAGCCCATCTAATTATGAAGGGATTCACATCTAGATCAGGGGAGGTCATCGTGCCTCTTTACTCATCCCTCATCAGGCCCATAATTGAGTACAATGCCCCTTTTGGGATGTACCTTACCAGACACCTGCAGCAACTGGAAAGACCCCAAAAGTACCTCACCAAGAGGATCAAAGGGCTCAAACAGATGCCATATGCTGCCTGGTTAAAGAAACTCCAGCTCTACTCAGTGGCATACCGCCTGCTCAGAGGCAA
>NC_056731.1:122939680-123017180 GCF_019279795.1 Protopterus annectens | reverse complement strand
TATGTCCCTCCAATTATTGACTCATTACCCCTTCCTTTTTGCTGTCCTTTTTCAAAAATTTCCTCTAGGTTTAAATTTCTCCTAAAGTTAAATTTCTAGGGTTTTTCAAACACTTTCAACCTACTGGGCATACTCCTAAACAATTGTCAGTATTGGTTTATGATTTTCTGAATGACTTTAGTATCATTATTATATGTTAGCACTAAATAGGTTGCCTGGTCTTCCTTGTTCCTTTCAATATTGTGTTTGTCACTCATATTTGTAATGATTTCCTCATTTGGAGAATACAATAAAGGTAAATATTTAATTCCCCATTCCATTAACACTTCCCTTTTTGATATCTCTAATCAGTGGGTCAAGAAAAGGCCAAAATGGTTGACAGAGGAGGCCTTGAATATTACTCTGAAACATAAAGAAGCTAAAGCCAGAAGACATCGGATGAGAGTTGTGGAACACAGCCAACATTTCCGATGTGCTGCAAGATGAAACAAAGAAAAAGTGCTACAATGATGAGGAAGGGCATAGAATCAAAACATACTACTGAGAAAACAAAACTAGCTTTTCCAAAACTATAAGAGCTAAACAGAAAATGTGTTCCTTTTATTGGAATGTTGAAACATGCTAAAGGCTCTGTGTTGAATGATGCTGAAAAGATTTTAAAAAGGTGGAAGTGTTAAATAAAATCAAGAATTCAATACACAGGAGGTTCAGATTCAAAAGTTTACTAGTGTACACCAGGAGGCAAAAAACGTACAAGTACAGAATTTTGTCTGACATGAAACAGGAAGCACACAATTTTATATAGGTTTAACATTCAAGCTGTGCCCACCTTACTGACGTGGTATGTCACAGGGCATCTACATCACTTTAGCTTACAGTCCTCTATTCATTAAATCTGCTGATGCTGTATATTTTAAAAAAAAGTTTTCCTAATGTAACAATACAGCCTTGCTATCCACCTGGTCAGACATAATGTCTCTCTGTAAAGTTACTTCTTCAAGGTTTCATATCAGTTCGAATACAATAGCAGATTCAGTCTTTTAATACACATCTTTGTTCTCTGATACACTTTCTCACACAGCTGCACGCTATCTCAGTAAGACATATACAAGGCCAAATCATCCCAGCAGGAAAGAGCAGAAGATTTCATTATTTCACACATTTAATTTCCTGACCCAGCAGGTAATTACTTGTGAAAAGCATAAACATTAAAACTTGCTAAGCTAGCATCTGCCAGGGTCGAAGGTCAGCCTTGCTTCAAGCCACACTGCAGTTTCAAAACTACTTTACATTTAAACATGAATTAATCCTCTCTACTATATGATTAATAGAATAAAATGCATTATATACTACTTTGCTTTTAAACTAGCATTTCTCATATATTCAAATACACATTTTTCTAACATTTCCCCCCCTATTAATACTTTTTATTCTATTTTGAAGTATGCATAGCATCATTTCATCTCCCAACTTCTTCCACTTAGGATTTTCAGCTAGGTGAGTCATTCAATCTATACTTCAGAAAAAATGTCATCTGAGATCAATCTTTCAATCTCAATATCTTGGTACAAAGTCTCAGTAACAGATACATCAATAAAATCTTTGATTAATCTTTCCAGGCAGGGAATTCCACAGCAAACACATGCTCCTATTAGGAGTATACCCACACAAATGGCAATCAGAATATTCATTAGGATGGAACCCCACCCCCCCAAATAGATTCTGGAAAAAGTCCGTCAGTGGGTTTGGGCCTGGTTCAGTCATGGCTGATACTTGCTGAATTACCTCTAGGTGGTTGCTAATGTCATGCCTGTTATCTGGTATGTACGCACAGCATTCTTCTTTAATAAGCGTGCACGTACCACCTCTCGCCGCTAGGGTGAAGTCAAGAGCCATTCGATTTTGTAGCACAACAGTTCTCATTGCATTCAGTTCATCAGTCACCAGTTCTAAGGCAGAAAAAGTTGCATTACTCATTACTTCGAGAAGTTTTGAAAACTTCCTCAGCTCCCAGATCGATTTGACTGCTCCATAGGCTGGGAATATTCCTGCAAAGGATATAACACTGTCACTCAAGTCCATATGAGTCAATTTGCTTTTGTCTTTCATGGCATTATGATCTTTCCAGCCAGCTTCAATCTTTCCGACTGGATTCACATGTTTTTCAACTGGGCCTTCAGGTTTTTGAGCTGCTTCTCTCACGTTTCATATCTTACCCAAAGGTAATTCTGCAGTATGTCTTATTGCCGGAACCAAATAACCCAAAAAACAACTGACGGACCAATTCTCAGGTAACCATTTATATGCCTTTTTCCCACAAATAAAATAACAGTTTTCTACTTTAGTACTAATACACATCAGCCCTGCATGAAACATTTTCTAATCTATAACTGACAATTGTTTAAACAAAACTGGATTTTTGCGAATGTCATTCATGGTTGTATTCAATGAATTCAAATATGAGTCATAATTAGTATTTCAAAAAGTATTGCCATTACTATTCTTAATATAACATCGGTAATATATGGTTATATTACAATTGCTCCAGCCTACCTGGAGGGTATCATTTTTATAAAAACATACAACTCCTTTTTGTGTGACAGGTAAAAATAAAGCTATTTTGTCCTGTGATCTCACAGTTCCTGTATCAAAGAGTAAATTCTCCCAAGTCTCATTTATCCCCAAAGGGACAGCGGACATCATCAGTCCTCCATATGCTGTTGGTATAGCTGTACAAACCCAGCAATTTGAAATGTTCATAGTCTCTGCATATACACATTTCATGGCTAGGTATGTGTTAAAATTTGGGTGCCAGTCTATAGACGTTTCGTCACGCCTTCCCACTTTCACTTGTGTGGTTGTGTGTAAGATAAACCACAACAAGAGGAAAATTGTCACAATTACAGTCAATAAATGTACACTCAACAAAATGATTATGCAACATCTCTGGGGTTGATCTAAATTTCTATTCGCTTTGTTTTTGGCCATCTCAGTCTGGTTGTATATCAGTCACAAGGTTTTCATCAAGTTGAAAGTTCTTTACCAGTTTACAATGTGTCAAATGAACCCAGGGCGTCCTCTCGGCCACTCTAACTGCAGCAGGCGTTGCCAACAGAACCTGGTACGGTCCCTCCCACTTTTGACTCGCCCAATTCTTCCTTTTCATCACTTTTAGCCACACAAATGTCCCAGGGGCCAAGACTGCTTCCACCGGTCTGGTCTGTTCCTTATCTGAAAAAGAGTTAAACTGCAAAACAGATTTATTTGTTAACAGTTTCCTCATATATCTAGCTAATGAACTGTCAGCCTCTTGCTCTGCAGGCATGAGAGCTTTCCACTGAGGCACATAATATGCTCTCCCAAAAACCATTTCAAAGGGAGTCAAACCCTTTACATTTGGAACCGTTCTCATACTCAGCAGTGCCAAAGGCAGACAGTATATCCAATTCTTTTGGGTTTCCTCTACTAGCTTCCTAAGCTTACTTTTGAGGGTACCATTGTACCTTTCCACCAGTCCTGCTGACTGTGGGTGGTAGGCACAATGGTTCTTTAAGGAGATACCAAAAAATCTCCCAAGTTGCTGGATTGTCTGATTCATGAAATGAGTGCCGTTGTCACTATAAATCCTTTCCAGGATGCCAAATCTAGGGATTATCTCTTTTATCAGGGCTTTCGCCACTGTTGCTGCATCCGGGTTTTTGGTTGGAAAAGCTTCTACCCATTTAGAAAACATGTCTACAATAACTAAACAAAACTTTTTCCCTTCACACTTATTCAACTATATGAAATCCATACAAATAGTATGGAACGGATATGGTGGTATAGGAAAACTTCCTTGCTTGGTTTTAAATGCCCCTTGTGCATGGTGCTTGTTACAAGTATGACAAGCTGCACAAAATTTTTGTGTATAATTTGTGAATCCATATGTTTGGAATATTCAGTTTACTAACTGTACCATCCCCCCTTTTGAGACATGGCACTGCCCATGGCTCAACAAAGCTGCATATCTAAATAAATTAGACGGCAATATCGTTTTTCTCTTTAGAAATGTACAGTCCATTCTCAAGAATTGCACCTCGTTTTACCCATTTTTGTTATTCTGCTTTTGTAGTAAGCGTCTGCATTGTTTTTAACATGTCTAAATCTAGAATCTCAGAGGGTTGTAATTCCTCATTCAAAAGTAGTATTTCTGAGTCTGAGGCTGCTTGCTTTGCAGCTGCATCAGCTCGTGCATTGTCTTTTGAAATCTTATCCTGCTGTTTCGTATGAGCTACACATTTACAAATAGCTACTTTGGTAGGTAACTGAATAGATTCTAATAACTCCAAAATAAATTGTGCATGATATAGGTTTTCCACTGGATGTTATCATTCCTCTATTTTTCCATTGTTGTGCAAATACATGTACTGTAGAAAAAGCATACTGACTATCAGTATATATGTTTACACACTTGTTTTTTGCTAAAGTACATGCCCTTGTCAAAGCTATCAATTCTGCAGCTTGTGCAGATAAGTTGTACGGTAAGGATTGAGCTTCTAAAATTTCAGTGTCTGTAACTACTGCATACCCTACCAGATTCTTCCCTGTAGGACCCCTTCTGCATGAGCCATCCACGTAATATGTCACCTCGGCATTATCCAAGGGCATATCTGTGAGATCTTGTCTAGGTAAAGCTAACTGTTCAATTTCCTGCAGGCAGCTGTGTGGTGTGCCCTCCGCAGGAGTTGGAAGTAATGTTGATGGATTTAATGTCGTACATCGTTCAATTGTCATATGAGGTTGGCTCAGCAGTATAGTCATACATGAAAGGTGTCTAGCAGGCGAAAGGTATGCCGCTTTTTCCTGCAGTAAAATTACTGCAACTGCATGAGGCACTCTCAGTGTGAGAGGGTGGAATAACACCACTGAGGCTGAAGCCTGTACTGCCATTGCAGCTGCAACTACTGCTTGTACACAGTGAGGCAAAGATCGCGCCACTGGATCTAACTGTGATGAATAATAGGCTATGGGCCGTTGCTTATCCCCATGTTGTTGTGTCAATACTGACGTCATATATCCTTGCTTACAATCTATGGTCTGAAAGAATCGTTTATGATAATCTGGAAGTCCTAAAACTAATGAGGAAGCTATCAACTGCTTCAACCTGCAGAAAGCCGTTTCTGCTTCGGGTGTCCATTGTAAGATATCTTGTGCTGCCATTGGTGTCTTATATATCAAGTCAGTCAGTGGAGCAGATTCCAAAGCATAATTTGGTATCCAGCTCAGACAAAAATTAGTTGTTCCCAAGAAAGACATCATTTCCTTCTTGGTTGTTGGTTTGGGTGCTTGCAAGATTGCTGTTTTTCTTTCCACATCTAATATTCTACCTTCATTGGATATTACATATCCCAAGTATCTAACTTGTTTTCTCCAAAGTTGTAACTTACTTTTGTTTACTTTGCGTCCTTGTGTTGCTAAAAATTTTAATAACGCTATAGTATCCTCCCTGCATTGTTGCTGGGTGGGGGCTGCTATCAAGATGTCATCTACATAAAGTAGAATTTGACTACCTCCCGGTGGGGTAAACCCTGCCAGATTGCTAGCCATTTCTTGTGAAAATATTGTTGGGCTCTCACAATATCCCTGTGGTAGTCGAGTATACGTATACCTTTTACCCTGAAATGTAAATGCAAACCAATATTGACTATCAGGATGTATAGGTATTGAAAGGAAAGCATTGCTAATATCTACCACAGAGAAATACTTCTGTTGCGGTTCTAAATCGTTTAACAAAGTATGTAGATCTGGCACCATAGGTGCTCTAGGTATTACTGCATTATTTACAGCTTGTAAATCTTGTACCATCCATCATTCCCCATTAGCTTTTTCAACAGGAAATAGGGGTGTATTACATGGTGAATCAGGAGATTCTACCAGTACTCCTTCTTTGAGTAATGCTGCTATTATAGGCTTAATTCCTATTTCTGCATCCTTTCTCAAAGGGTATTGTCTTTTCTGTGGTCTAAAAGCTGACTTTGGGGTTATTGTAACTGGTCCTGCTGTTTGAATAAGTCCTACATCTGACTTGCCTGTTGACCAAAGAGTTGTTGGAATTTCACATAAAGCCTTTTCTTCTTCTTCTAATAAAAATGCTAATCAGCTGTCCTCGCTAGATTGCAAGTGTACAGCTGGATGTGTCTGTGTCAACCAATTCAGTTTTTGTTTTTGTATCCCTTGTTCTGATAGTTCTAAATCAGTCTGTTTCTCCCATCTTGTTACTTTTTCTCCTAAGTCTGCCCATTTTACAGTTTTGTTCTTTGTCAAGCTGACATGTGGTAACCGATTTGATTTATATAATGCAAGGAATTCTTGAGGTAATGAACAGCTAACTACACTGTTCCCCTCAGTATCCCAGTACAAAGTACGCAATACTAATCTAGTTGCTCGATTTTGGAACAATTCTTGCTCATACTCTCTATTAGGTCCTGGTGTAGTACAGTAGTATAGAGTACAGTGTAACAAATGCTGCCGATCAGTGTCAAGGGAGGGGTCTTTACTGATGGCTACGTTCATCAGTTCCTCGGTTACTGCCCCTGGACCAGTCGTGACTAGGTCCCGGCTGTACCAGTAAAAAGTTTCACCCTCTGATCGCACTACAAAGGTATCCATTTGTCTCTGTGCCTCCATACCTTGTACAGTTGGAACTACTGCTATGCCAAATATCTGCATAAGGTCCCTGCCCAATAGATTCACTGGACACTTTGCAGAAACAACAATTTTACTTCTCTGGGTCATACCTGAAACAGGGTCAGTTATTGCTATATCATGGGAAAGTGGTTCCCTATATAGCTGTCCATTTGCTGTTTTCACTAGTATATAATCAGGTGATTCGGAATGTTCTGGTAACTTGAAGGGGTGTATCAAAGTCCGTGACGCTCTTGAGTCACACAGGAATTTGACTTCCTGTCCCTCCACCAGAAGTGTAACTTCCAGTTTTGTATCTGCTAAGTAGAGCTCTAAGCTCAATAATGCTAAATCCAAAATTTCATTTCTTCATCCTCCATATCTACTTGCACTTCCTCTACTCCTTCTATCACATTTATGTTTGTTTTCTGTTTATTAACTTTTCCTGATGATTTCTGACTTTCACATGATGCGTCTTCACTATCATATAGTCAGTCCTCATCCCCCTTATCTTCTGTAATTGCAAGAAGAAAGGTGGCAGGACACTGCTGCTGCTCAATAAAACTTTTAATAAAAGCTTAAGACAAACAATCCAAGTAATCCAAATACAGATGCAGTAGAAAAGTAAGCGCTTTCGGGTTACACCCTTCATCAGACATCAAACACTTCATATACCTTCTTTTTAAAATAATACTCAACCAATAAAATCCTTCTAAGTCAGTGAAACACACGCCTACTCAAAAGTGTAGGTTTTAAAGGAATAACGTCATTAAGACCAGGGGGTATGTGTGCCATTAATTCTATAATCCATTTGGTCTCATCCAAGGCAACCTGCAACCTGACATCCCCCCCCCCCGATTATTCAATCTAACATTGACAATTACTCTAAACAAAAAACTGTGTGTTGGATATATACATATGTGCCTGAATAGGGTATTACTATCATCCCTATTCCTTATGCTACCTAGATGTTGTAGGATTCTTACCTTAAACATATTTGTTGTCATTCCCACATAAAAACTAGGACACTTTGTGCATTCAGCCAAATAGACCACGTTAGGAGTCCTACAGGTGGCCCTGCCTTTAAGAACAATGTTCTTACCTGTTGTTCTGTGTGAGAAGTTAACCTCTTTATTAATAAAACTGCAGGCTTTGCACGTGCCACATGGGAGTGTACCTGCCATGTTCTTGAATGGCCTACTCTCAGAAAGACATTTCTCTTTACATAAAAGGTCACTCAAACTCTTGTTCCTTCTATATTGAAAATAAGGTCTATTATCAATTAGCCCCTTTAAACTGGTATCACTGGTAAGAATGTTCCAGTTGTTATTAACAATTTTACAGATGTCACTAATATTGCTCCCATAGGTGAACAACATCTTAGTACCTCTCACTGGGGGGGCATCCTGCATGCTCACTGCTGGAACCTGATGCTGATTCCTATTAAGCCAAGGTCTATATTTGGTCTGCCTATAAACTTTACTGTTATCTATAGCATTCCTCACCATGTTCTTCCCATAGCCTCTCTGCTCAAAATGACCTGTTAGATTCACTAACTCTTGTTCGAATTGCATATCATCCGTGTTAATCCTAGAGGCCCGGCTCACTTGTCCTCTGACAATGTTTGGAAAAAGGTGGCGGGGATGCATGCTGTCGTAGGACAGCAATGTGTTTTTCCAACAATCTTTTTTATATAGGCTGGAGGAAAAGCCTTCCTGTTGTTGTGTAACCCTCACATCTAAGAAATCTAGACTGTAGTAAGACGTTTTGGCACTAAACTTAAGGAAGGTGGTGGTGGTGTGTAGATGAGACAAAAACCTATTAAAAGTGTCATGTTCTCCATTCCAAAGAATAAAAATGTCATCTACAAATCTTACATACATCAAAATATAATCCTTCCAGATGTCATTTTCCAGAATATTAATGGTTTCCCATTTTGAGAGGACCAAGTTCGCATAGGTATTGGCACAGGGTGTGCCCATGGCGACACCCTGTGCTTGCCTATACGTGGAGCCAGCCCCCAGAAAAACATTGTTGTCCAATACTATTGTTAACAAATCTTTGATAAGTTCTGTTTTTTTCTCAGTGACTCCCAAATTTGCTAAAAGTTCAATTACTGAAGTGATACCATAATCATTGTTAATCACAGTAAAAAGGCTGTTGATGTCCAATGTGACCATAAGAACTTTGTCAACACTAGCAGGTTTAGTAACATTCCCTAAGATCTGTAAGAAGTGTCCTGTGTCTATCAAGATGTTTTTCATTTGTTTAATATATGGTTTCAATAAGAAATCTACCCATATAGAAACATTTTCAGTTACCCACCCCCTGCCTGAAACAATCGGCCTAAGGGGTGGGTCATTTAGACACTTGTGTAGTTTGGGTAAGGCCTTGAATATTGGAATCATTGGTTTTTCAATCAGTAAAAACCGATATGTGTCTTCTGTGATGCTCAAGTTGTTCTTCAGTGTAGTTAACTTCATATGCACTTTATCGACAATGTGCTTCACAGATACCGGATTAATCTCCAAATAGGCTATATTATCTTGTAACAAATGTTTTATCTTATCATTGTACCATACAGCATCCATTAAAACAATTGCAAACCCCTTATCCGCCTTTTTTATTATTATGGAATCATTATTAGCTAATTCCTTCAGAGCTTTGGCCTGCTCTGTGGTTAAATTATAATATTTAGAAAAAAGACCTTCAGTATAATATTTGGCCATATCCTTCTCACAAGCACTCAAAAAAAGGGGTAAGGTGGGTGAAAGCTGTGGTATAAAACCACTTGCTTTCCTAGGCATGTTACAATCAGTTGAGTCACTCCCAAACATACTTTTCAACATTAAATTTCTACAAAACAACATAATGTCCGTAATTACCTCATTGTGCGTGCAGTGGTTGCTAGGCACAAAAGTTAGTCCCTTGTTCAAAACGAACAGTTCATCCGTAGTTAAAGAATGTGAAGATAGATTATAGACAATATTGTGAGGGAGGCCAGGAGTCACTGGAGGGTTCTCCTCCTTTTCCCTGCCTCTCTGTCGTCGCTCTGTGATCTTTTTCCGACCCCTCTCTTCTTGACAGGCGCCGGTAAAAGTTCCAAAAAAATGCTTTTGTCCCTGTGATACCTTGGGACGTGCTCCAGTCCCCATATTCACCTCTTCCAGGTCCTGTACAACGGTCGACATGACATCCTTCTCAGCCGACAAGGAGGAAGCTCCCGCTTCAATCCTGGACTGCTCCCCAGAGGGACGCAAACCGGCACTGGTAGTGTCGGTGGCCAGAGTCAAGCCTGTAGAAATGTCCCCTATGTCTACATCGCCTCCCTGTGAAAGGCGAGTGCAAGGTGTAGGCAGATTGACTATATCAACTGTAGTGGTGCGTCGTCCATTGACGATGCCAACAGGCTTTATACGTCCTACTGCAGTGCGTGCTTCCTCCGGCAGCTCATCACGCTCTCTGGAGTCCCTCTGATGCCCAGCAAAACCTGTGAAGGTACGCGCCTCATTCATCCGCTCATCACGCTCCACCTGTAGGACCCCTAACGTGGTCTATTTGGCTGAATGCACAAAGCGTCCTAGTTTTTATGTGGGAATGACAACAAATATGTTTAAGGTAAGAATCCTACAACATCTAGGTAGCATAAGGAATAGGGATGATATTAATGCCCTATTCAGGCACATATGTATATATCCAACACACAGTTTTTTGTTTAGAGTAATTGTCAATGTTAGATTGAATAATCGGGGGGGGATGTCAGGTTGCAGGTTGCCTTGGATGAGACCAAATGGATTATAGAATTAATGGCACACATACCCCCTGGTCTTAATGACGTTATTCCTTTAAAACCTACACTTTTGAGTAGGCGTGTGTTTCACTGACTTAGAAGGATTTTATTGGTTGAGTATTATTTTAAAAAGAAGGTGTATGAAGTGTTTGATGTCTGATGAAGGGTGTAACCCGAAAGCGCTTACTTTTCTACTGCATCTGTATTTGGATTACTTGGATTGTTTGTCTTAAGCTTTTATTAAAAGTTTTATTGAGCAGCAGCAGTGTCCTGCCACCTTTCTTCTGTAATTACCTTTTTGTTTTGCTTACAATCCCTTGCTAGATGTCCCCTTTTCTCACACTTGAAGCATTCACCTCTCTTTTTCCTCTCTTCAAAATCTTCTGATCGTTTGTCAGACTGTTTGTTTCCCTGGGCATTCTTCTTGCCCTTTTTACCTGACTGTAACACAAACACTTCAGCTCCACTTCAGCAGTAAAGACTTGCGCCTTCTTTTTCTTTTTACTATTAAAATGTCTTTCAGCATGTCTAGCGTATTCGAGTAAGGCTTGTAGCCTTCCTGTTCGATGGTCTATCATATGCTTCGTAATGAAGCTACTAATAGGTGCAATGCAACCTTTCAAAAATGCATTTTTCAATTGTTGTTCATACGGGGAATCATTTGTTTGGTTCTCAGGAACCGACATACCGCTATGATTATTAAAACATTCTAATAATCTAGCATAGTACCCATCTATTGTCTCATTTTCCTGTTGTATGCATTGATTAATGCAAGTCCAGTCTGCTCTAGGTTTCCATTTCTCAGAGATTCGGTCTGTGAGACCTTTCACTCTGTTGTCTAACTCTGGCCACTATGTGGGAGTGGTCTAAGCTCTGCATTACAAGGATTCCAGGTGCCACAAATCATGTGCCAATCTGGACCTATAATTTGTCTTACTACTTTTTCTACTTCTTCCCCATTCAAGTGGTAACTCAGCCTCATGCCTTGTAAATCTTCTAAAATTTGTAAAATTAACTTTCGGATGGGGATTCCCTCAGTAGCCTTCCGGATATCCTCCGGTGTCCATGGTCTATATACTAAGAGTGTTGGGTTTTGCCCTTCCTGTCCTGCCTGAGGATTTGGAACTTCTATAAGTGGGCATATTTCTTCCTCACTCTCATCCTGTAGGTTTCTCTATATTTGATATGATTCTGTGTCCCTATGTGTTTTACGTGTTCGGGACCTAGTTTCAATAGGATCTCTAACAAATGGTTGTGGTCTTGCTGAAACTTCAGGATAACGCAGAGGCGGACCAGCCTGTCCACTCGCTTCATATCCTGAAAAAGGTAAGGGAGGGGGCAAAGGAGGAGGAGGAGGAGCTGTTGCTACTACCAAGTTATTATCTTCTTTGTCCAAAAACAATGTTTTTGAATTTTTTAGCTTCTGTTCTCTAGGATTTGCTTCCTCAATCCACCTGTGTGCCTGAGGAATGCCTAATTGGTGTTTTTGCCTGACCTCCCGCATCAGATTTAAGCTGTTTAAGGAGTTTAACTAGTGAAGTTTTAGCTAGTTTACCATCAAATTCATATTTGTTAACCCAGTTCGTATAATACCTAACGTTATCGGAACGTTGTGATTCCATGTATTTTGCATCTTCGGTTAGGGGCGGATCTCGCGATGTTTTAGTGCACTAATTACCCATGGCAAAGAAAATGTTACGTAACCCTTTTTTATCACGTGATATCAAATTCTCAGTTCCTGTTCGTAGTGTATCTAGAATAACTGCCTACCTTATTCTGTTACCCTGATCTATGACCAAATTTACAATACTTCCTTTTGTCCCTGATCTGCAAAACAAATCTTGACAACAATATACTGTAACCTAGTCCCTGATCTAAAACAGAAAAAAGGTAAATTCTTCCTACCTGAGCCTCCGGTATTGAACTGTCCAATGTCCGCTCTTCGGCCACAGATCAGAAAGTGGCCAGCCTCTTTAAACGACAATTCAGTCAGAGGTCTTTTCACCCAAGAAGAACCGTTTCGGTAACTTCTCCTGCGCAGTATTCGACCACTGGTAGACTCTGATCTGCAGCTGTCCGAAGGAATTTCCGGCTAAGAAGGACCAAACTGTTAAATAAAATCAAGAATTCAATACACAGGAGGTTCAGATTCAAAAGTTTACTAGTGTACACCAGGAGGCAAAAAACGTACAAGTACAGAATTTTGTCTGACATGAAACAGGAAGCACACAATTTTATATAGGTTTAACATTCAAGCTGTGCCCACCTTATTGACGTGGTATGTCACAGGGCATCTTCATCACTTTAGCTTACAGTCCTCTATTCATTAAATCTGCTGATGCTGTATATTTTAAAAAAAGTTTTCCTAATGTAACAATACGGCCTTGCTATCCACCTGGTCAGACATAATGTCTCTCTGTAAAGTTACTTCTTCAAGGTTTCATATCAGTTGGAATACAATAGCAGATTCAGTCTTTTAATACACATCTTTGTTCTCTGTTATACTTTCTCACACAGCTGCGTGCTATCTCAGTAATACATATACAAGGCCAAATCATCCCAGCAGGAAAGAGCAGAAGATTTCATTATTTCACACATTTAATTTCCTGACCCAGCAGAAATCACTTGCGAAAAGCATAAACATTAAAACTTGCTAAGCTAGCATCTGTCAGGGTCGAAGGTCAGCCTTGCTTCAAGCCACACTGCAGTTTCAAAACTACTTTACATTTAAACATGAATTAATCGTCTCTACTATACGATTAATAGAATAAAATGCATTATATACTACTTTGCTTTTAAACTAGCATTTCTCATATATTCAAATACACATTTTTCTAACAGGAAGTGTTACACTGAGTCATTATATTGTGAAGACCAAGCAGATCAGCAACTGTTTCAGTCTGTACTTTACAATTAGAAACCACTGGTATTGAAGGAACAGACATCAAAGAAAAAGATCCAGAAAATTATTGTATTCCCACTAAGTATTACGTCATGGGCCAGCTTCTGCAATACTTATAAACCTCTGCTAGCCAGTTTGAAACATAACATTGTAGCCAATGGACTAAAAAGATATGTGTTTATACCAAATTTGAAGAAATGTGAGTATGTGATTTGATTGATGGGGGAAAGTATTGCACAGTTGTTCCAATCCCACACACTAGCAAGATTCTTCCTAAAATCATTCAGCAGAAATTATTGAGCCATACTTGAATTGAGAATAAGTGCAAGCAGGATTTAAGAAAAATTCAAGGAAGAGCCATCGATACAAATGTATGAAGGATACTTAAAAAGTGTAAAGAAAATTAAAATGATATGTATGTGTTTTCCATCAGTTATAACAAGGCCTTTAATTACACATCATGAACAACTCTAGGCCACACTGAGGTATACCAGAATGCCTGGTATTTCTCATGCAGAATGTTTATATCCATCATGGAGCAAATATTCAAACAAGACTAAACGTAATGAAATAGTTTATAATTGGTAAATGTGTGCATAAAGGGCTTTGCACTTTCCCTGTGCAAATTTAATTTATATGCAGAGTAAATCATAAGAGAAACAGGAATAAATTGAGAAAATCAAGATAAAAAAACTGGAAGTAAAATTTATCAATACACGACAATGGCTATAAGTGAAGATAATATATCTGCTTATCAGTCTTAAACACCATCGTCTCAAAATGGGTCAGCATCTTAATATGAAGACGATCCTGACATACCATTAAATTAATTGATTTATTCTTGACTGAGAAAAAAATTAAATCGTAGATAACTTCATCCTTCTTCTATCAATCATCAATGATGAAATGACATGCAATAAAGAAAACTAACAAGAAATCACTCTTGGCAAAATTGCCATAAAGGATTCAGATAAGAGCTTCAAGTGGAGAGGTGTATCTTAAACAAAAATTTGACTCACCTAATTTATGATGTTTTTAATAACATGATATGGATTTGGAAGGTGGCTGGTAAGAAAACAAGACAGGAAGAAAAGTGACACATTTGAATTAAGGTGTTGCCAAGGATTACTATTTTTACTTTGGAATGCCCCCAAAACAATCAATTTATAGTGGAAGAGATAAACCTTATGTATATGTTGAAGTTCAAATGATAAGATTTTAAGTATCTTTTTTCTGACAGTGTGTTTGAAGGAAAAGATTAATTAGAAAAATATATTGTGCTTAGTGAGGTCAAAGGTCAACATAAACAAGGGAGATTAATAATGTGATGGGCTGATACAGTAGCTACAAAAGGCATCCCTTCTATTAGTAGTTAATGTTCTTCCAAAAAACAAAGACTTGTTCAGGATAATCATGCATGCAGTTGCAGTGAGTTGACATTGACCCAGCAACACTTAACAGCAGCAACCATCTAAGTGCATTGTTTTGATAAATATATATATATTGGGTTGAATTCCAAAATGATTTGCCCTCATGGCAATGCACTACCATCAGCACTTAATGTTGTGCTCAGTTTCTAAAATGATCTCTCTGATTTGTCAAGTTTTGTAATCTAATGAAGAATTTTTACATAAGTTTACTGCTAATTCCAAAAACGTTCATTCCCCATATACACTTTGAAAATATACATTGGTGAAACAAGCCAGTGTACACCTCCATTGTAGTGACATAGCCCATTGAAGTGAAAGAGCTTTTCCAGCATAAAGAAGAGCCCCCTCACATGTCAGCAGTGTAACTATAGGTTTTGCATGGAGAAAGCTCATACACCTTCAATAACATTGCTAAAAAACATGGGGAGAGGTACAAAGGCCTGCTTTAATGAACTGTCACTGTGGGAATATGTACATTATATCTCCATTCATAGTCAACATCCTTATACACAAGGTGACTGAAAATACAGTTTTAAAGTTCAGTGTGTGCATTTTGGCTGAGCACCATCACATCCTGCTGATTGTGCTTTCTCAGTGGTGCTCCTGCATCCATGGAGAGGTCTATACACAATTGCTATAGTGGCATTGCTAACACAGTCAGTACAATAGCGTCATCTGTATTATGAGACAGTCAGGGCCCATGTTTTTTAACTGTGCCACTTCAGACTACACCATACATGTTAATGAGATTTGTTAACATATATATTTTTTTCCTTAATCCCATTACCTGCCCATGTCATAGGGAGCCATATGTGGTGCTACAATTCCAACATAATGACCAGTACTGCTTATCTGTGTTCTGCCCCACAATATGAAATCCTGCTAGGTTGGGAATTTTAGAGTAGGTTAGGGGGAAGCATTGCAGGATCCCATAAGACCTCTGCAATGCTACCCCAGTGTTTTTGGAATGTGATCACTTATGTCACTTTATGATATGCTGTCTTCATTGGACTGCTCAAAACCGATTAAGCTTTATGGATATGTGTATAAGTTTTGAAATTTAAGGTTGTACATAAATTGCAATGAATGCCCCCTAAGTAGCTGCAATCTGTAGACAAGTATGAGACACTGTAATGATATGTAAATGAGGCAAAGTACACAAAAGTGACTAATGAGCACAGTACAGCTGTACATGACCTGAACAGCCTGATAACTTAATAAGTATAATCCCAAGGTAGCACACTGTGTATATGTTTTATCCTGGCAAAGCACCATTGTGCACCATACACTCTGCTAAAGTGGACAATGCTATAATGATGCATTCAGTGCACCATTACTTTTTAGGACTCACAATACTGCCATTCTGTGTCTCCTACATTTTCAGGTTACTTATAGGGCACTGTGCAACGCCCAGTTAGAATGGAGAGCACACAGTCATCCATAATGTCCACGGGTACAACTAGGGTTTGATGCTTACTGAACTGTGAACCCCAATGCATGTCACTTTCTATGCATTCATTGTGCGTATGTGCAATGATTTTAAATTATGCATTTGTGACCTCTTAGTTTTAGATGCCTCTGCACAATGCCTCCTGTGCAGTGTAAATGAGGTTTATGAGCATGTCTGCAGTATATAGATTTGCACAAAACACACCAGGTAAATTTTTATTGTCTACAAACATGGATAATATATACTGTTCTGAACAGTGATGTACTGCCATGTGCACCCCAGCAAACTGCCAACCTTCCTTTGCTATCTATGATGTCATATTGGTAATTTTAAAAGTAATTACATTTGCCCAGGTAATCCCCTCTTCCTCTAACTTCCTCTATCTTCCTCTAACTTCCTTGTGCTCTCATTTTCAGATGAAGCATTCTGCCTTTCTTTGCACATAATTTAAAATGCTATAGTCTTACACAGTATTTTGCTCACTCTAGTCCTCTTCTGGGCCAGCCACATATATTTGTATTACTAGCAAAGGGCATGCCTTTTCTTGCAGATATACTGCTACATTATTTATAACATACTGGGTACTGAAATATTTGTGTGCACAGTGAAAATTCTTCTTTCATTATATTTAGTGTGGTTCTAATAAAAGTTACACTTCGGTTAGCATGCAACCTCAAGCAATAACTCCATGACTGATTAAGAAGAACAGCTACAGGATTCCTCAAATCATGTAGCCTTATGAACAATTGTAAAGCATATTCCCCAGTTTTAAAATAGAATCAGATTCACTGAACCTCAGCACTCAGAAATTTTACATTGGCATTGAATGCCAGAGTAAAACTTCTAAGCAAAGGAGTTGCCCATAGTCAATAGGCCTGTGTGACATAGATACAGCTCCGTGTGTATACTGGAACTAGTACCTCAGATATTATATGGGTGAGAGCCACAGTGCCTGCGGCACCAACTGTAACAGACAGATGGAAGTGTACTGCATTCTGATCGATGTAAAGTTGTGCCACACCCAGATGGACTGAGTAAATCTGTGGCAGTGTACAAATACGGGAACACTTCACATAATTGAATTACTGAAATCTCGAATGTCATATGGTCGAGACCATATGATCAAGATTTCAGTAAATCGAAGATGTGTAGTATGTAAAAATAAGAGTTTACTTACCTTAATACATTGCATGCACACAGAGGCAAGGATTCTTGTACACTCTGTGTGTACATAATGTTTTTTTTTTGTGGTGTTGACAGGAAATGAGAAATCTCCCATTTTGTGCTTCCACATACAGTGCAAGACGGGAGATTTCCCATTTCCCCACTGTAGCGCGATATTGGAGTTGGTATATTTAAGTAGGGGGGTGTGGGGGGGGTGCAGGGGAAAAGCAAAGTTTGTCTTTTTTTTTTGGTTTCACTTCAGAAGTTCGAGTTTACGAAACTCGATCTTTTGCTTACGGTTATTTGCAGTTCGAGATTTTGTAAATTCGAGCTTCTGAAGTGAATCCACAAATACACATCATTGATTTATTCTGATTGATGTAAAATTGTGTCACACCCAGATGGACTGAGTAAATCTGTGGCAGTGTACAGATACACATCATTGATTTATTCTGATCGATGTAAAGTTGTGTGGACTGAGATCGATAAAAGTTGTGTCACACCCAGATGGACTGAGTAAATCTGTGGCAGTGTACAGATACACATCATTGATTTATTCTGATCGATGTAAAGTTGTGTCATACCCAGATGGACTGAGTAAATTTGTGGCAGTGTACAGATACACATCATTGATTTTCTACAACAGAGATGGCTCATAACCCGTTGTTTAAAACAACTAACTGAACTCATGCAGCACAGCCCACAGCATGCCATCCCTTTAGTGCCATGACTTACACTGCTTGACAGATTTGTCCCTATCATGAGTGCAGTATCATTGCTGATGCATAGATGGCACTGTGGTGATTTTGGACTTAGGTGTTCTTGTCAATTATGCAACAGGCTCAACGGTCCTTGGATTACATCAAAAACAGGTAATGAGGTTCATGTACATTGAATGTTTATGAATTTTATTACCTGATAACAGTGCCCCCGTATCTTTAACTCTTGCAGCATCAACATCATATCTGGTAATTTAGGGAGTGCTCTCTCTACCCTGTGGATGTACCCAGACAGAGATGGAACTTAGCACTAGGGTAGCACTGCAGAATAGCAGAAGACAGCAGCGTCATTACCCAAAATGTTTTGGAATCTGGATCATCATGTTCAAATTAGTGTTATCAGCCTATTAAAGTAATGTCTTTCAAATATTTACTTTTCTTTTGGGTGACACAGTAGAAAAAGTCATAATAAACTTTAAGCATTTTATCTTCGGCATAAGGAGCTACCTAGTGATATGTGTGAAGTTCACTTATAAGTGATTCAGAATGAATGTCACTGATCTCCCTTCTGTAATGTGGAACCATGTTTGTTTTCTGGGTGGTATGAGTCCTACATTCAATTCCAAAATAATTGCCAGATTCCAGGGAAAGTATAGACTGGTATCTATGCCTGTATAGTCAAGCATGCTTATATGGACCTGTCCCCTTTTTTATAGCCCTTTCAGCCCCCACAGTGTTAAAATGTGTGCCTACTACAGGCATGGTAGGTAATGAACTGTTGCTGATTTATTTCACTTTACTGTGGGATTTGGTATGATACAACAAAAGAAACTAATGCTTGATTTTATAATGGATAACATTATACTTTATCTCCCAGTTCATACTTGTTCCCTACCCTACCTCCAGAACACACACACACACACACACACACACACACACACACACACACACACACACACACACACACACACACACACACAGACACACTTTCATTTATTTCTCTTTTTTTGTTCCAGTTCACTCCTGGTCCTTATGTTCTTCTCTGACAATTCTTCTTCCACTCCTATAGCTTTTGTCATCTCTACTTCTCTCTTATAAGTCATGTCTCAAGCTAGGTATGTCATGTACTTCTTTATGTCTTTATAGGCCATTACACTCTTTCTTATACATTCCCAGTATCCCAGACCACAGTATATGGCCATTGCTTCCTGCTTGCAGTAGGATGAAGTCCTGTAATCCAGTGTAGAAGGATTTCCTTGACACTTTTTTGTCTTCTGACATAACCATCTATATATACTAATCCAAGTAGCTCTGTCATCTATGAAAGGACCCCACTACACCTGACGGTCTCTATTGTGTCATGCTGACAATTCTGTCCTGTTTGTATTCTGTTCCCAACATTCATTCAACTAACACAGCAGTACTCAGGAGTTCTCTGCTATCCAGCAGGCAACATTTCTATGTGCTGTATTGTGTAGATATATTTGGAATCTTCGGGAAAGCTTTAAGTAATGTTGGGAACTGCATGCTCTGATAATGTGTCTCAGTAGCATTGCAGGTTTTTCAAGAAATGTCACATGCTGTGGAACGGTATTATTTCAGTCTGGTGGTTCCTGGTCTGTCAAGGGCAGTGAGCATTGACTAAATTTCGAAGACTTTTGGTCGTTTCTGCATCATGTATTCCCAGGTGTATTTTCTTCTTAGGCTCTTGAATGCAGGGAATCTCACTGGATTCTTTCCACATTGGTCGTTTGGAATCAGACTACTTAAATAGGTTGTATTTGAATCTTCTCCATACACTGACACTATCATCAAGCCCAAATGTCAGTTCAGTATTCTCTTGCCTGTGACTTGCTGTCAAAATACAGTATAGTATTATCCACTGAGAAAAGCATATCTTCCAATTCCCTGTCTTCACTGCTAATTTTATAGATACTTTCATTTGGAGCATATTTTCTGCTCAAGGTATATTATCATTCTAACATTATTTGTATGGGAAACTAGTGCTTTTCACACTTTTTTTCCTCAAAAGAGATACTTATAATTGGTTGGCAAATATGACCTGAACTTGAATAGAATGTTCACAACTGCTAGTAGGGAAAATGCACAAGTGTTTTCAGACAGCAGTTGCCTCTCAGATGGCGCTATTGTAATTTATTGTTGAGTAGCTCAGTATTAGCTTATTATGTATTTTGTACTTTTTGTATTTTTTTATCGCTATTTGTATATAATTTGATATGTTATAAAAAAGTTACCAGTAAGAGCATTGGAATGCACCATTATGAAGTTTAATAACAAAAACATAAATAGTCTACAAGCCTTGTAGCCAAAAAAGTTTGGGGTTCTTAAAGGCAAATCATGCCACCTGAACTTGGTGGACTTCTTTGAATAGGTCATTGATGCATTAGACACGTGCATTTTAGCTCATAGTGCTTACCCAGATGTGGCCAATGCCGTTGACACAATCCCACATTCTGGCATTGTCAATAAACTAATCAAATTAAATGTACACTTCTGTGTTACTCACTGGATAGCAAACTGGCTTATTGACAGAAGTGAATCTATCAGTGTTGGAGGCACACTCTCATTAAAAATAGTAGTCACCAGTAGTTATCTCCTAGGGACCAGTCTTAAGGCCACTTCTCTTTGGTATTTCTTTCTCTGATGTCAAGGTAAATATTAATGGCCTGTAGCTGAACAAGTTTGTGGATGACTGCAAACTTGGAGCTGTCGTAAACTCTACATCTTCCTTCCAGATTTTTCAGGGGGTCTTGATAAATGTCAACAAGCAGTGCCTGGACCAAAGCCTTAAACTAAATGCCAAGTAATGCAGCCTTGTGCCCTTTGGCAAATGTGGGTATCCATTCACCTATCACATAGGTGACACCTTTTTGAATGTTGACTCCATCATTAGCAAAATGGGCACTTTCATTAATGATGAGCTATTCTTTGATCACCGTGTATCCACTGTCATTTAGAAATCCTTTTATCTATGCAGACTGATCATCTGGAGGCACACCTTGAAGGTCCAGGGAAATGATTATTCCACTCTAGTCCTCCCTCATCAGACACATACTAGACTGTATTGCTCCCTTTGGTATGTATTTGTCTAAGCATATGACTGCAGCATTTCCTTAATAAGACAATCAAGGGCATATATTCCTTGACCTACACAGACTAATTAAAATGCTGTCTTTCTTTCCTGGTTCCTACAGATATTCGAGAGGTGACCTCTGTCTTGCCTACCATGTCACAAAGGTTTCAGTCCAACGTGACTTCCTGCAAATCCACACATTGAATAAGACCTTAAACACCTGTTCTAGAGATCAATACTTCCATCAAAACACATAAATAGGACAAGCTGGTGAGACAGATATCTCTCCATGAGAATCCTTGTTTTATGGAATAGACTAGCCTTTGAATGCAAAATGCAATAGCTCATTGACCGTCTTGCAGTGTAATCTGGATGAATAGATGGGCAGTCATAAATACCCCACCTAATCTGGCCCTTCATGCCTTCAATGAATTTAGTTTAAATTAGATATTAATTATTCATATCATTGGGTATTCTTGATTTGGGATCTTGTGGCTAAGTTGCAAATGATCCACTGGATCAAAACATAGTTTGAAACTATGAGACTATGAAGACTGATATATGTTTAACATTTACATAGTTTGCAATTGGTCTTATATTTAAGGTAATATCAGTGTGTCTTGCTTAAAACAGTACTTTATACTGTAAGAGACTATTGTTTTTTTCTGTTTACATATATATATATATATATATATATATATATATATATATATATATATATATATATATATATATATATATATATATATGGGAGCCCTTCATTTGTTAGAACTTTCAAATGTTCGAAACTCATATGGCCGACACCAGATGAGTGAACGTTTGAAAGGCCGACAAATGATAGCGGAGATCCCCCTACAGTGCGGGACTGGGAGATTACCCTTTCCTGCACTGTAGTGCGATATCGGAGTGAGAATATTTAAGTAGTAGGGGCTGTGAGGGGTGCAGGGGGGCTTGCCCCCCTGCATAACACAGTTTTACTGTGTTTACAGGTAGGCAAATGATGCTATTTCAGGATGTCGGTATTTCGGAATGCCGATCATATGGTATCGACCATATGAAACTCGGCATTCTGAATGGTCAACATTCTGAAGTAGACCCATATATATGGTGCCAGAGCCATGGCCTAAAGTTAAATGCCAAAAAATGCATAGTCATACCCTTCGGAAAAAACAAGGTTACCCCTAGCTACCAAATAGGTGGCAATCCACTGAGCACAGAAGAAGTTATCAGGGACCTGGGGACCCAGGTTGATAGTAGTCTGTCATTCGACACCCATGTAGCTAAAGTAGTTAGGAAGACCTTCTACATTGCCCACCTTATCATGAAGGGATTCTCATCTAGATCAAGGGAGGTCATAGTCTCCCTATACTCATCACTCATCAGACCAATGATTGAGTACAATGCCCCATTCGGAATGTATCTGACCCGACACTTGCAGCAGCTGGAGAGGCCACAAAAGTTCCTCACCAAAAGGATAAAGGGTCTCAAACATCTGTCCTATGCTGCCCGACTGAAAGAACTCCAGCTCTATTCAGTCGCTTGCTCAGAGGTGACCTTTGCCTAACATACAAGGCCATGTCAAACCCAGATTTGATGAATATGCTTCACCTCAAAAATCTAGATCCGTCAGAGTCACAAGGCGGGAGACTTAAACTATTAATAGGACGTGCTGGAGGGATAGATTCATCACCCAAAGACTCCCTATGCTGTGGAATAAAATCCGTATATGTGAGGCAGAGCACGGCCTTGTTCAAGAGAAATCTTGACCAATGGATGGGAGATCGCAGATATACCCCAGGGATTACCTCAGTGTCACTGCTCAACAGAGGCACAGCAAAATAATGGGTATAGTTCCCCATACTAAAGGGGTGGTGTAAGCCACAAAACTATGGGCTAGGCTTGTAAATGCCCTCGGGCAGATAGCCTAGTATGAACCTATGAACCTATAACCTATGAACCTATATATATATATATATATATTGATAATTATGTATATGTATATATATATATATAATATATATATATATATATATATATATATATAGACAAATATTGATAGATATAGATATATAGATATATAGCTAGATATAGTATGTACAGATACAAGAATTTCAACATGATATAGTTGTGAGTCTGTTACCTGCAGATGTGTTTTAACTGCCATTTACTCATATTTTGTTGCAGCCACATTTTTGTGCCATACGGGGCACTGTTTTTTTCTTGATGTGCATGAGGGACACAGTACATGACATATGGTTGTGAACATACCTCTCATCTGTCCAGATTTTCACAGAATGTCCAAACTTTTGTTTCATATTTTTGCTCTGTTCCTCATAAAATTGGTGATTTTCTGGCAACTCACTGAGGATTGAAGTTACTAAATAATCTTCTTCTTTTGGCTGCTCCCGTTAGGAGTCACCACAGTGGATCATCTGTTTCCATTTCTTCCTGTCCTCTGCATCTTGCTCTGTCACACCAACCACCTGCATGTCCTCTCTCACCACATCCATAAACCTTATCTTAGGCCTTACTCTTTTCCTGTTACCTGGCAGCTTCATCCTTAGCATCTTTTTCCCAATATACTCTGCATCCCTCCTCAGCACATGTCCAAACCAACGTAATCTTGCCTTTCTGGCTTTGTCTCCAAACCTTCCAACCTGGGCTGACCCTCTAATATACTTATTCCTAATCCTGTCCACCCTCATCACACCTAGTGCAAATCTTAACATCTTTAACTCTACCGCGTCCAGCTCTGACTCCAGACTTTTTGTGAATGCCACTGTCTCCAAACGATATAATATAGCTGGTCTCACTACCTTCTTGTAGACCTTCCCTTTCACTCTTACTGGTACTCATCTGTCAAAAATCACTCCTGATACTCTTCTCCACCCACTCCATCCTGCCTGTACTCTCTTCTTCACCAGTCTTCCACACTCACCATTACTCTGAACTGTTGATCCCAAGTATTTAAACTCATCCACCTTTACCACCTCTACTCCTTGCATCCTCACAATTCCTCTATCCTCCCTCTCATTCACACACATATATTCTGTTCTAGTCCTGCTGACCTACATTCCTCTTCTCTCTAGAGCATATCTCCACCTCTCCAAGGTCTCCTCCACCTGTTCCCTACTCTCAGATCACGATGTCATCTGCAAACATCATAGTCCACAGGGACTCCTGTCTGATCTCGTCTGTCAACCTGTCCATCACCATTGCAAATAAGAAAGGGCTCAGAGCTGATCCTTGATGTAATCCCAGCTCCACCTTAAAAGCATCCATCACTCCCACCGCAGACCTCACCGCTGTCACACTACCCTTGTACATATCCTGTACCACTCTTACATACTTCTCTGACACTCCCGACTTCCTCATACAATACTGCAACCCCTCTCTAGGCACCCTGTCACATGCTTTCTCTAAGTCCACAAAGACACAATGCAACTCCTTCTGACCTTCTTTGTATTTCTCCATCAACACTCTCAGAGAAAACATCGCATCTGTAGTGCTCTTTCCTGGTATGAAACCATACTGCTGATCACTAATCATCACCTCCCTTCTTAACCTAGCTTCCATTACTCTTTCCCATAACTTCATGCTGTGACTGATCAATTTAAACCCCCTGTAGTTACTACAGCTCTGCACATCACCCTTATTCTTAAAAATCGGTACCAAAACACTTTTTCTCCATTCCTCAGACATCCTTTCACTTTCCAAGATTTCATTAAACAATCTAAAAAACTCCACTGCCATTTCACCTAAACACCTCCATGCTTCCACAGGTATGTCATCTGGACCAACAGCCGTTCCATTCTTCATCCTCTTCATAGCTATCCTTACTTCCTCCTTGCTAATCCACTGCACTACATGATTCACTATCTGCACATCATCCAACCTTCTCTCCCTCTCATTCTCTTCATTCATCAATGCCTCAAAGAACTCTTTCCATCTGCTCAACACACTCTCTTCACTTGTGGGTATGTTTCCCTCATTATCCTTTATTACCCTTACCTGCTGCACATATTTATTAGCTCGGTCCCTCTTTCTAGCCAATCGGTACAGGTACTTTTCCCCCTCCTTAGTGTCCAACCTTTCATGCAACTCTTCATATGCCTTATCCTTAGCCTTTGCCTCCTCTCTCTTTGTCATGCACCACATCTCCTTATACTCCTGTCTACTTTCTTCATCTCTCTGACAATCCCACTCTTCTTCGCCAACCTCTTTCTCTGTATACTCTCCTGTACTTCATTCCACCACCATGTCTCCTTTTTGTCCTCCCACTGTCCAGTTGTCACACCAAACACCTTTCTAGCTGTCTCCCTTACTAGTTCTGCTGTAGTTACCCAGCTATTCGGTAACTCTTCACTGCCACCCAGTGCCTGTCTTAACTCCTCCCTGAACTGCACCTCACAATTACCCTTTTTCAGTTTCCACCATTTCATCTTTGGTGCTGCCCTCACACTCCTCCTCCTCTTCTTGATCACCAACGTCATCCTACAAACTACCATCCTATGCTGCCTAACTACACTTTCCCCTGCCACCACTTTACAGTCTCCAATCTCCTTCAGACTGGCCCTTCTACATAAGATATAATCCACCTGTGTGCATCACCCTCCACTCTTGTATGTCACCCTATGCTCTTCCCTCTTGTTAAAATACGTATTCACCACAGCCATGTACATCCTTTTCATAAAATCCACTACCATCTGACCTTCTGCATTCCTTTGCTTAACACCATACCTACCCATCACTTCCTCATCCCCTCTATTCCCTTTACCAGCATGGCCATTGAAATCTGCTCCAATCACCACTCTCTCACCCTTGGGTACAGTCATCATCTCTTCATCCAACGTACTCCAAAATGTTTCTTTTGCATCCATCGCACACCCAACTTGTGGAGCATATGCACTAACAACATTCATTATTACACCATCAATTTCCAGCTTCATAAACATCACTCTATCCAACACTCTTTTCACCTCCAAAACACTCTTAACATACTGTTCCTTCAGGATAACACCTACACCATTTCTCCTTCCATCCACACCATGATAAAACAATTTGAACCTGCCTCCGATACACCTAGCCTTGCTCCCCTTCCCTCTGGTCTCTTGCATACACAATATATCAACCTTCCTTTGGTCCATCATATCAGCTAGCTCTCTCCCTATACCAGTCATACTGCCAACATTCAAAGTTCTGAGACTCACTACCACAGTCCTAGCCGTTACCTGTCTCTGGGCATGCCTTACCCCTCTTCTCCTCCTTCGGCCAACAGTAGCCCAATTTCTGCCAGCACTCTGTTGGCTAACAGTACTGGTGGTGGTCGTTGTTAACCCGGGCCTTGACCAATCAAGTAGGTATGTATATCTGTACTGTTGTACGCATGTATGATTTGGCAAAATTTTACACCAGATGCCCTTCCTGACGCAACCCTATCCATTTTTCTGGGCTTGGGACCGCTACAAAGAAATGCACTGGCTTGTGCATCCCCAGTGGCTCGGTTACTGAAGTTACTAAATAATGATACAAATTTGAGTTTCAGACTTCATGTCCTTCAGAAAATATATGCTAATACAAACCTTGTTATTCTAGGACCGTTCTAAGTTTATAAGAGCTATATTTAAAATCTGGCCCTATTTTTGGGCTTTTGTCCCCCCATTATTTAAGGCTTTGTCCAGATATTTGCTGCTAAGAGGTTGAAAGTACATACACAATCATGAAAACTTGCATTGTGTGTGTGTGTGTGTGTGTGTGTGTGTGTGTGTGTGTGTGTGTGTGTGTGTGTGTGTGTGTGTGCGTGTGTGCGTGTGTGCGTGTGTGTGTGTGTGTGTGTGTGTGTGTGTGTGTGTGTGTGTGTGTGTGTGTGTGTGTCTGTATAACTTGCATGCATTGCAAATACAGATATAGCCACAGCTGCATATCTTATGGGCTTATCACGGTTTAATTTCTCCAAGTCTTTTGGTTTCTTATACCATGACAGGAATGGACCTAATTCCTAAGTCAAAGTATGATTAAAGTTTGTGAAATTAATATTGATTCAATTCTTAATATTAGCAAAAAGTGCTCTCCACAGCACCTGCAATGTGCCCAGAACCAGTTCTTTCTGCAGCTCATACAGAGTTACATGTAGCGGTAGCATATCTAAATAAGACTGTAATTTCTTTTATATGGGACCTATTGTTATACTAATATTAGAACTGTCTTGGTATCCTTCTTCTACATTGCCTTCATTTCTGCCTGCAAATGCTGGTGTTTTACACCTTTGTGTCTCTGTACATAAGACCAAGAATCAGTGGGTATAGCAATTTCAGTGATCAATGCCACTTTGTCTTCTTTTCCTGGGCTACTATATCTGTTTTTGTTTCATCTATTTTTTGAACTGTTGATAATGGGTAATCCCATGTGATATAAACATCATTCTCTGTAATGCTTGGTGGCTCATGTTACCTTAATATTGTAATATTTCCAACAACACCAAAAATGTCTGAAAAATGAATAAGCAACACTGGTATAAACACGGTTCGGACAGGAACAAAAAAATACTTTTATTAACTGATAAAATACGTACAAAATAAACAAAAGGTTAAGCGCTTTCATCTGATAATACAGACTTCATCAGAACAATATAAATCTGGTAGAAAAGTCATATAAATAAACTTTTTTGCCGCCAAAAAGTAATACACCAATTGTGATTTAAAGAAACAGTATTATGCCTAAATATATTCTTTACAAACCTACTGTAAATAAGTGTTTGAAAACAGATTCTAAAAACATTTCTGAAAATTCTAAGAACATTTCAGAAGCATTTCCCTGCATGATCACTCGCACTGCATGCTACTAATAATAATAAATAATAATGTAAATACAAATATTAATATTAATCTATTTGCAACAGTATACTATATAAATGCATAATCATAAAAATATATGTAAATATAAATATAAATAAATATATAAATGTTAAATATAAATAACACCAAAACTTGTTTAAAATTTTCCTTATCAAAATCTGAGCTGTAGAAAAATATATAAATATATAAATTTTAAATATTAAATATTAAATATAATAACTCTATCTATCATATTAATATACTACAGACAAGTATTTAATGGATTGTTAAAACGTTATTAAAACATCCACGTACAAACTAACAAATAAAACAGCTAAACAAGTGTGTGAACTCCGTTTAATACGGTGTGATGCTATTTAAATGTACATGAATGAATGGAAGTGGTGAATACATTATGACATTAAGCCATTAAACCAAAATCAAAAATGGCTTAATACTAATATGGTCATTAATACCTGATTTCCTCATAACATCCGTTAAAATCTGCCATTTACTTTCTTTCATGCCCAAAAGAGCCTTCCAATTGCTACCACATGGTGAAATTTCTACATGGTCAATAATAGCAACTTTAAAAGACTGTGTGCCTCCGCTTATATTAATATGTTGATATAATGCATTGTTTTTGTCCTTGACTTTAATACTATATAAATGGTCATAAATGTGTCGCTTAAACTGCCTCTCTGTTTTTCCTGTATAGAAAGCAGAGCATATTGTGCATTTGGCCAAGTAAACAATATTCTTAGTGTTACAATTCCCTGCTCTAAATTTTATATATGTCTTGTTGACATCATCTAACTTACATCCCTCTGTTTCATTTATGGCATGACATTGCTTACAGGACTCACACTTTCTAGTGGTAATAGATTTCTTCTTCCTCCTATAGTTTTTGTCTGTGATTGTTTCTAATAACCTCTTAATATTCTTTCCTGTTTTGTGAACGAAACATGGGTGTTTACCTAGAATAGTTTCTGTCTCATTGTCCACTGTGATCAAATTCCAATCTCTCCTAATAATATTCTTGATATAATACACGTGTGTGAATATGTCAAAACACAAACCCGATTGTTATTCTGTACATTAAGTGCAGATGCTCTGTTGTTATTTATAAATTGCCTACCCAATAGTGGGGGATATTTCTTTCCCCATTCATTCCTAACATAATCTGTAACATTTGCCAATAGGGAATTAGGATATCCCCTATTTATGAACATTGACTTGATAAATTCTAGTTCTTTGTTCATAATGTCAATGCCAACTTCACCCCCCTCTCACCCCCTAAATGGCCCATCTCAATACCGGAAGATTGCCAAATTCCAGTAATAACGGCCACACAGGTACAAAATGCACTCTCTAAAGCCAAGAATACAGCATCCATGGGACCAGATGACATCCTGGGCTGTGTACTACATGAACTACAATATGAACTGGCACCTCACCTAAGTGTCATGTTTAATCATAGCCTCACCTCAGGTTTCGTGCCCACTGAGTGGCGCAGAGCTACAGTTATCCCAATCCACAATCCACCTTGGATCCCTGAAACTACTGTCCCATCAGTCTGACAAGCCTTATCTGCAAGGCCATGGAGCGTATTATCATGGAACTTATAAACAAAGACATTGGCAACCTTCAAACACTGGACCCCACCCAGTTTGGGTTTGTGAAGGCCGATCTTGTCTCCTGAACCTGATTGACTTCTTTGAATCAGTCTCCAGAGCCATGGACAAGGGTAAGGTGGTCCACACAGCCTATCTAGACCTTGCCAAGGCCTTTGACACCATCCCCCACTCTGGAATCATAGATAAACTCACTAAGTTGGGCATTAATCCCTATGTCACCCAGTGGGTTGCTAAATGGCTTACTGATAGAACCCACACTGTAAAGTAGCCAACTTCAAATCCAGCTCCAGACAAGTGACAAGTGGAGTATCTCAGGGTTCAGTCCTGGGGCGCTCTTGTTTGGCATCTACTTCTGAAGTGCAGGTCAGCACTAAGGGACTTTATTAACAAAGTTTGCAGATGACTGCAAACTGGGAGCCATTATTGAATCCCCAAATGATGTGGATACTCTACAAAAGGGCCTTACAGAAACAGATGCTTGGTGCCAGAGCCATGGGCTCAAGCTCAATGCCAAGAAATGTATTGTTATCCGCTTTGGGAAAAAACATGTATCCATGAATTACCATATAGGTGGCAGTACACTAAACACAGAAAGTGTGATAAGAGACTTAGGGACACAGGTAGACAGTGGTCTCACCTTCGATAACCACATTGCCACAACAGTCAGGAAATCCTTCTATGTGGCACACCTCATCACGAAGGGCTTTTCATCCAGAAAAAGGAGGTCATTGTCCCACTGTACTCATCCCTCATTAGACCCATTATAGAATACAACGCCCATTTGGTATGTACCTCTCAAGACATCTGCAACAACTGGAAAGGCCTCAGAAATACCTCACTAAAAGAATCACAGGCCTAAAGCAGATGCCCTACGCTGACCACCTTAAAAAACTCCACCTATACTCTGTCGCATATCGTCTACTCAGAGGCGATCTCTGCTTAACATACAAGGCCATGTCACACCCAGAGCTGTTAGACATGCTACACTTAAAGAAATCCCAATCCCTCAGAGCTACACGCTCCAGGGATCTAAACCTTGTCATCACAATAAACAAAACATGCTGGAGGGATAGGTTCCTGACCCAGAGACTCCCCAGACTCTGGAATAAATTGCCCATACATGTCAAGCAGAGTGCCTCTTTGGACCTCTTCAAGAGGAACCTTGAGATGATAGGAGAGAAAGGAAATTCACCCCAGGGATCATGTGTCAGTCCTGCTAGACAGGGGTCCAGGAAAGTAAATAATGGAAGAAATAGCCAGGGAATTGTTATGGCTAGGCTTGTATAGGCCCTAGGGCTGATAGCCTAGTACCAACCTATGAACCTAATAGTAGAAGACATGCGGGCTGCTCTAATACATTGCCCTTTAAATACATTTTTAAGAACATGCCGAGGATGGTCATTGGAAAACTCCAAGTAATCATTTGAAAATGTATCCTTCCTGTATATTTGTGATAAAAAAATTTTATCAGAATGACTGATATATGTGTCTAGGTATGCTATACCACTATTATTTACTTTATAAGTGAATTTAAGAAATTCACTAGAACTATTAATGTAGTTAATAAATGGCTCAATCTTGTCAATGGGTCCATTCCGTAACAAAAACATATCATCCAGGTATCTGGTATAGTATGTAACATGCTAGAAGAATTCACAACCAAAAAGGTATTCCGTTTCCCATTCCAACATGACCAGGTTGGCAAATATGGGAGCACAAGATGCTCCCATTGCTACCCCCCTGGTTTTAATGGATGTTATGAGGAAACCAGGTATTAATGACCATATTAGTATTAAGCCATTTTTGATTTTGGTTTAATGGCTTAATGTCATAATGTATTCACCACTTCCATTCATTCATGTACAGTTAAATAGCATCACACCGTATTAAACGGAGTTCACACACTTGTTTAGCTGTTTTATTTGTTAGTTTGTATGTGGATGTTTTAATAACATTTTAACAATCCATTAATTCCTTGGCTGCAATATATTAATATGATAGATATATTTATTATATTTAATATTTAAAATTTATATATTTATATATTTTTCTACAGCTCAGATTTTGGTAGGGAAATTTTTAAAGAAGTTTTGGTATTATTTATATTTAACATTTATATATTTATTTATATTTATATTTACATATATTTTTATGATTATGTATTTATATAGTATACTGTTGCAAATAGATTAATATTAATATTTGCATTTACATTATTTTTTATTATTATTAGTAGCATGCAATGCGAGTGATCCTGCAGGGAAATGCTTCTGAAATGTTCTTAGAATTGTTTTCAGAAATGTTTTTAGAATCTGTTTTCAAACACTTATTTACAGTAGGTTTGCAAAGAATATATTTAGGCATAATACTGCTTCTTTAAATCGCAATTGGTGTATTACTTTTTGGCGCCAAAAAAGTTTATTTATACAACTTTTCTACCAGATTTATATTGTTCTGATGAAGTCTGTATTATCAGATGAAAGCGCTTAACCTTTCGTTTATTTTGTACGTATTTTTCAGTTAATAAAAGTATTTTTTTGTTCCTGTCTGAGCCGTGTTTACACCGGTGTTGCTTATTCATTTTTCAGATGTTTTTGGTGTCGTTGGACATTTTATCCAATATTGTAATATTTGCTCAATCCTCATTGCAACAGTGTTGCCACATTATCATGCCTTTCATTTATAGGCCCTCTGCCATTAATGTAAATCACCCAGCAACAAGATTGCAGTTCTGCTTTACAGAACCTGCATTTGTCTTTTTCTCCCACATGTACAATGCACTTTGTAAACCAGTGTGTGTATAGTCCACTGTCCTGGGTCACTAGTATTAACCTTTCATCTTTTGGTTTAAATTCATCTCTCCTTAATCATTCCTTCATCAAATCCTGATTGACATTAGGTTGTTCAGGAGATTTGTATACTTGCTACTATATTCATGCCTTTTCCACATTTCTTGCCTTCTCATCTGTGTAAAGCATTTTTCTTGTTTTCCTGTCTAACTGATCCAATACCTTTTGGAGCCAATCAATCACACCAAAACTGTAAGTTAGAACAGGAAAAGCAAACTGGTTTATATCTTGGATGTTGTTCATAGACATCTGGGATTTTTCGGTATTAATTTTAGTCTTTTAAAATATCTTTTCTGAGTTTTTGTTCGAATTTGTTCATGTTTTATTGTCAGTCCTTCATCAGCTCCCAAATATTTAAACACTCCCTCCTGCACAAGTTCCTTTATATCACATTTCTGTCCCAGACTGATATTTTCTTGGTGCTGCAGCTTTTCTGCTTTAAATGTTGCTTTTGCAAATTTATCAAGAGAAAATGATATTCTTGTATCATTTGAGAAAGTTGTGACTGCTTCCAGTTGTACATTCAGCTCCTCATCTGATGAACTGTACATTTTAAATCATCCACAAAAAGAAGAGGAGAAATCTACACTTTGCTGTTTTCTGGGAGTCAAGTTGTAATCATGATATAATGTGTTATTAGGTGGCAGCGTAGGTTAAGGGCAACACTAAAGATCAACTGTGACAAAGAGTTACCCTGGAATATCCCCCTTTGAATTTGTATCCTGGTATAATAAATGTTCCTATATCATGGCTTAGCTGCAAAGTGGGTTGCCACTGTTTCATGGTCATTGTAATGTAATTGATCATTGTAGAGTGTATCTTATACATTTGTAAGCACTCCTTTATCTATTGATGTGGGATGATGTTAAATGGTTATTTGTTATCTATCCATGCTTATACTTAGATTCTTCCCCCTTTTACAATTCTCTATTATGACTTTGTCTAACAACAAATGATCCTTTGTTCCATGTGACCTTTTTTGTTACCTTTTTGTTCCATTGCCATGATTGAGTTTTCTTCTAAATGACTATAAACTCTGTCAGTACCAATTCCAGTATATAGTATAGGAATGCAAGTTATTGGTCTATAATTTTTAGGCTATCTTACAGGTTCCCTCATAAGGAGGAATATAATTTTTCCTGTAGTCAACCAGGTTGGTATCTGTTCAGTGTGTTCATATAGGTAGGTCTTACTCAGTTTTAAATCTGCAAAGATGTTAATACTTTTAGCAAGAAGTTCCATACTATGTCTCAGCCTGGGGTTTTCCAGTTAGGGGCTTTTCTTAATTTTGTTTCAGTTTCACTGGCCATAACTTCATCCATCCCAGTTTATATGCTATGACATTAAAAAACTTGAATTTTCAACACTAAATCCTTTACTTCAAAGGTAATACATAACTTCAGTTTCTATTTCTTTAACTTCTCCATTACTAATCCTCCTTTCTGCCTTCTCCCTTTGTTTCTTATATTTTTTTGTATTGTAAAATTTCCTATATCTGGATTCCTATGCCTGTATTTCATTCAGCTTTCTTTGTTGCTCCATTTTTGTATCTATTAGTTTTGCTTTCACCTTTGCATATATAGTGCACCATATTAAATCTCTTTTTCTTTCCCATGTCAATATTTCTTCTTCAAATTTCTCCCACTACACGTTTCACCTTACTTTGGGGACTCGTTTCATCATACCGTCCCATAATCAGTGTATGATTTTCTACACTAAATCCTTCTCTTCACAGGTATTCCATAACTTCAGCTTCTATTTGTTCAACTTCTACTTTACTAATCTTCTGTTCTGTGTTCCCCCTTTGTAATTTTATTTTTTGTATTGTGAAATGCTTCATATCTGGGTGGCTTTGCCAGTATTTCTCTTCAAAATATTTTGGAGCTTCATTTTTGTATTAATTAGTTTGGCTTTCTCCCTTGCATAAATATTGCACCATATCAGATCTCTCTTTTTTTCCATGCCCATGTTTCTTTTATACCTTTCAAAACTCTCTAGGTTTTGTTCTTTATATTTTCATACTTCCTCAGTCACTTCTTTTTTCAAACAACCCAAGCTGTCTTGGTCTTTAAAATGTTTTTCATGCATCTGTTGTATTAATGAACAGAAATTTGCATTTGAAGTTTTGACTGTTTTTCTCTGATTTCTGTCTTAAACTTTTTGAATATCATCTATCCGGAAATTCTAGGCTTCTTGCATAATAGTAATGATACATAATTTCTTTCTTATCCTCAGTAGTCCACTCTATCATACTTAGGACTCTTTTCTTCAGTTTTTGTAGTTCTTGTGGACTACTACTTCCTTCTACAACAGGGGGGTCATCCTCCCCAAAACTTGGCCTAACCCCACTGTAGGAATGTTTCCTTGTCTTGAGGATTCTACTCTGTCTTTTTATCCAGTCCTGGCACCATTCCACGTACTAGGATTGGGCACAATATTATCCTGGGACTTGTGCACCCAGCTGTCTTTTTTATTTTTTAACCTACCTCTATCCATGACATGTGCTCTATCAAATACAATGCATATATCAGTGTTGTCTTGTGAGATTTTGTAATAACAGGATCCATATCATGAAGGTACTTACCAAGACTTGAGGATAAATTTAGTTCCAGCAATTCTACTCTCCTTTTCTTGCTGACTTTATCATTTTACCATTTGTACTTATTTTTTTTTAATTTCTCCAAATCTGTTGGCTTTCTAATAGCATGACAGCAATGGACCCCATTCCTAAGTCAAAGTACGATTAAAGTTCATGAACTTAGTGTTGTTTCACTCTTTGATGTTAGCCAAAAGTGCTCTTCGCAGCACATGCAATGTGCCTGGTAATGACTTCTTCTGCAATTCTTATGGAGTTAAATGGATTGGTAGCATATCTAAATATGATTGTGGATTCTTTTTTTATAAGACCCATTGCTCCTACTACTATTAGAAATGCCTGGGTATCTTTCTTTCACATTGCTTTTGTTTCTGCCTGCAGATACTGATATTTTATGACTTTGTGTCTCTCTGTATGGAAGACACTGTAGTCATTGGGTGTGGCGATTTCAATGAGTAATGCTACTTTTGTCTTTTTTTCTTGGACCACTATATCTGGTTTTCTAGCATCTATCTTTTGAACTGTTTGTAATGGGTGATCCCATGTGATGTAAACTTCATAATTTTCTATGATGCTTTTTAGCTCATGTTTCCAGTGTTTTTCAGCCACTTCAATACCATAATGTTTGCACAATCCCCAGTGCAACAGTCTTGCCACATTATTATGCCTTTCAATAAAACCTACATTTGTCTGTTTCTCCCACGTGTTCAATGGACCTAGTAAACCAGCATGTACATAGCCCACTATCTTGGGCCACCAATATTAACCTTTCATCTCTTGGTTTGAATTCGCCTCTCCTTCACCATTCCTGCATTCGTTCCTGATCAACACAAAGTTATTCCAGAAGATTTCTATACTTGCAACTATATTTATGCATTTTTTATATTTCTTCCTTTCTCATCTGGTCCTTCACCTTATATTCTTTCTTTTGCTTTTTGGCGCATTCAGTTGCTGCCTGATTTTTATCTACTTCTGGTTTGATTTCCATGCCTGCTTGACGCCGATTATTTTCAGCTAGATTAAGCAGAAAAGTCATCTTAGATTTATTCTTGTCATGTTTCAAAACTTTCACTATGTCTGTGTCTTGTGAGGTCAGCAGATATATATGGAGTCACAGATTTTCAGATCTATACATGCAATCAATTTTAAGGAGGCCCATCCTTCCTTCAGAAAGGGGAATATATAATCTTGGTATACACTGATTTTTATAAATCATTTGGTGGTAAGCATGAAGCATCCTTCTTGTTTTCCTATCTAATCTATCCAACACATTTAGGGGCCAGTCAGTCACTCCAAAAGTGTAAGTTAGGACAGGAAGAGCAAATTAGTTTATAGCTTGGATTTTGTTCCTATATGTCAGTGCTTTTTTCAGGATTCATTTAAGTCTTCTAAAGTATTCCTTATTAAGTTTTATTCACATTTGTTAATGTTTTATTGTTGATCCTTCATCAATTCCCAAATATTTACACACTCCCTCTTGCTCAAGTTCTTTTATATCACATTCTTGTCCCAAACTGACGTTTTCCTGGTGCTGCAATTTTCCTGCTTTGAAGGTTGCTTTTGCACATTTATCAAGACCAAATGACATTCTTACAGTATATCATCTGAAAAAGTTTTGACAACCTGCAATTGTGCTTTCAGTTCCTCATCTAATGAGCTATACAGTTTTAAATCATCAACAAAGAGAATATGAGAAGTTTTTGCACTTTGTTGTTTTCTAGGAGCCAGATTATAGCCATAGCCTAATCTGTTAAGTAAACACCTTAATGGGTTATGGGCAAGATACAATAGCAATGATGACAGAGAGGCACCCTGGAATATCCACCTTTGAATTTTTATCCCTGGGATAATAATTTGTCCTTTATCATGGCTTAATTGCAAAATGGTCTGCCACTGTTTCATGGTCACTGTAATGTAGTCGATCAGTGTTGAACGTATCTTAGTGGTGTGCATTATGTAGGTCCTGGATTCATGATGCTGAAGATCTCTCTGCCCATTTTTGCAGAGGAAGTCATATCACACAGTATATGTATATACTTATACAATCATCCACCATATGGAACACCAATGCTCTCTGATGTTGCAAACCACTACTGAGTTATATAAGATGAGGGCCATATCAGTCTTAGCTGACAAAGCCAGGACTTGAATGAGCTATATAATGGTTGACTAACAATGAATGGATATTGTAAAAGTGATGTATAATGCTTGCAGCTACAGTTGTGTAACACGGTTTGGAATGTATAATGTTTGCAAGTGAGATTGTGTTGCTATGGTTTATTTTTATTTATATAAATGTAACATGGTCTACATCATACATGCTAATTTAATAAAGATGTTTCTTGTTTAATAAAAAAAAAACAGCTGGTATAAAGAATTAGGACTAGAGTCACTTGAAAGTGGACCCTCTTTCAGCTATGTTCTGAACTGCAAGGTCACCATTCAGAGAAGTTACATTTCATTTGCTGCAGAGATGTGTTTTGTAGCACATGGATTGTGAATGACCTTTCTCTGTTTACTCTCCTGCACTTTGATCAAACATACTACATGTTGGGTCAGTGCATACCTCTCAACCTCTTAGAACAAGAAATCTAGAGTCATTAATAAAAGTGTGACAAAGGCCCCAAAATAGGGACACTTTTTAAATATTGCTCTTACAAACTTAGAAAGTTGATAGAATAACAGGTTTTACATTAGAATTAATTTTTGAAGTGTATGAAGTCTGAAACTCAAATGTCTGTCATCATTTTCTAACTTTAGTCTTCAATGATTTGCTATTAATTTGCCAGAAAACCACAATTTTATGAAAAATGGACCAAAGTATGAGGCACAAATCTAGACATTCTGAGAAAATCTGTACAGTGGTGAGGTATGTGTCATTGAAACCCTAACACACAGAGACAGATCCAGAAGTAGGTGACCTAGGCAGTTGCCTAGGGCCTACGGGCTGAGTAGGCTCACTAGCAGGGGAGGGGAGCCCACAGGCCAGGGAGGCTGCCACAAAAATTTTCTTCTGTAAGAATGTACTCTGTGTGCATTACATTTCTTCTAAGGATGCACTCTAGTGCACGCAGAGTATATAATTAGTAGCTTCTGTATGTGCATTTTTAGTATGACTCACACACATTTAAACTGAAACTTACTGGTGGTGGGGGCAATACATTACCCTGCCTAGGTCCCCACTTGACCATGATCCAGCTCTGCCAGCACATGCTCATAATCTACACTGCGTGAAAATTTTCTTAGCACATTTTAAATCCTGTTGTTAGAATGTGTAAATTATTTGACAACCAGAAATAGCTATTTCTTAAAATTTTGTCTGCAGTATTAAAGTTAATGACATGTAGAAATGGTAGAACCATGCTGTCTTTGCAGTGAACACACTCACATATTTCCCAACCATCAGTTACATCTTCTGACAATACTTAGGCATTTTTAAATTAGTAATGAGAAAGACAATTGTCTGGCAGCTGCACAGAAGTTTAAGGAGCTAAGCTGTTACATGAGGTACAAAGTTTGATTCCTTTCAACTCCATTTACCTACTGTGTGACTGTAACCAAGTTACTTGTTCCAACAGCACTCCCAGTTCAACTGGTTTACAAAATAATTTAATAAAATAATGCATTACACATGACAGTACTAGTAGAACTTGCAAAGAAAAACCTTGCCTAGAATCCACAGAAATCATTCCATAAATAGACAGGTGTGACTGAACTGCATCAATTTTCATCCCTACTGAATGCCGCTAATAAGCTTGCAGCTTTGAGGAGGACGTGTTTGGAAGGATGGCTGACATAATTAATGCAACTGAAAGTCTTTTGCTATTAGCCTACAAATGAACTAAACAATGATGTATTAGTGTGTGTGTGTGTGTGTGGGGGGGGGGCACTAGTGAGCCCATTTAAAGAAGCCAGCTTTCTGATACGGCTGTGTGGATCCATGTAAAGTAGATAAAGAAGTATGAAAAAAGTAAGTGTCCTATATCAGTGCTAACGATCCCATGCTGACAGAAAGGAGTGCAGCACTAGTGGTGGAAGAAAAGATTTCAACTGGTCTGCTTGCTGAATGGTCTGATACAGGAAGTAGCACACTGCAGAGACAATTCCACTTACCTGACTGAAGATGTTATGACACTTATAGATGTGGTGGAAAGACCTTTCAACACTGTCCAAGTTTTGGAGGAATGCTCCTATTTTTAGGCATAATTTACTTCTGTACTTGCTGTGCTGATTTTTGGAAGGATGCCCTTCTTTCCAGGCTTGATATACCCCTTGATGCTATTTTCAGAATCCTTCCTCATCATACCTGATTTTTGAAGTTGTCTGGTACACAGAAAACCACACTAGCTGATCAACATATGGGTGGCAACAATAATTTAAAGAAAGACAACACAAATCTTGGATTTCCCTTTCCAGTAGCAAAAATAAATGACCTTGTGTGTTAGAATTTCAAAATATAGCTCATTAACGTCTACAGATTTTACACTGTCACTTTTATGACATGATTATATTTTCCATAATTTTGTTACTGTTTTTTTAACATGTTTCTGAGCATTATCCCACATTCCTGCTGGAAGCTGGAAGAGTTATGTACTATTTGGTATTCAGATTTCACAGGTTCATAAGTTGGTAGTAGGCTATCGGCCCTAGGGCCTATACAAGCCTAGCCATAACAATTCCCTGGATATTTCTTCACACAATATTTACTTCCCTGGACCCCTGTCTAGCAGGGTGACTGACCTGATCCCCCAGGGTGAATTTCCTATCTCCCATCCAATCAGCATGGTTCCTTTTGAAGAGGGCCAAGGAGGCGCTTTGCTTGGCATGTATGGGCAGTCTATTCCAGAGTATGGGGAGTCTCTGGGTCAGGAACCTATCCCTCCAGCATGTTTTGTTCATTGTGATGACAAGGTTTAGATCCTTGGAGTGTGTGGCTCTGAGGGATTGGGATTTCTTTAAGTGGAGCATGTTCAACAGATTAGGGTTTGACATGGCCTTGTATGTTAAGCAGAGATCACCTCTGAGTAGATGATATGCCACAGAGTATAGATGTATTTTTTTTAGATAGTCAGCATGGGGCATCTGCTTTAGGCCTGTGATACTTTTAGTGAGGTACTTCTGCGGCCTTTCTAGCTGTTGCAGATGTCTTGTGAGGTACATATCAAATGGGGCGTTGTACTATATAATGGGTCTGATGAGGGACGAGTACAGTGGGACAATGGGCTCTTTTTTCCTGGATGAAAAGCCCTTAGTGATGAGGTGTGCCACATAGAAGGATTTCCTGACTGTTGTGGTGATGTGGTTATCGAAGGTGAGACCACTGTCCACCTGTGTCCCTAAGTCTGTCATCACACTTTCAGTGTTTAGTGTACTGCCACCAATGTGGTAATTCATGGGTACATGGTTTTTCGCAAACTATACATTTCTTGACATTAAGCTTGAGCCCATGGCTCTGGCACCATGCCTCTGTTTCTGTAAGGCTCTTTTGTAGAATATCCACATCATGTGGGAATTCAATAATGGCTCCCATTTTGCAGTCATTTGCAAACTTTGTTAGCCAGAGTCCTTTAGTGTTGGCCTGTACTTCAGAGAAGTAGATTATGCTAATTAGATTTTTTTTTGCCTGGATATACCCACTTTTTAAGGGCATTGTACCCATTTTCACTGTCTGCAGCTGTAACAATGGTCTCCGGGCAAAATGGTGACCTATGATCAGCATCACATCACACAAATGCCATTAGGAGTTCCAGAATCTGCATAATAAACTGGAAGACCTTGACAAGCTGATGACTGAGATCTCAATGAATATCTGGAAGATGTAGTTTGTGCACTTATCCAAGAGGAAAAACAATTATTATAAAGTGAGTGCTTAAATAGGTCAGGAGAAGTCTGCCAGGGATGCCACTAAAAGCTATTGCAAAAACTACAGCACATCTCACTTCAGGAATAGGTTCCATGGCTAGAAAGAACCCAGAAAAGAGAGACCTGTGCACTAGAGTTACACGTGTGGAAAATATGCAATGAAGTCTTATGGAAGTAAAAACAAGCCTGGGCTTGCAGCTGATTCATAACCTAGAGACACTCCAAGTGATGTGTGGAACTAGCAGTTGGTGATTAGCTTTCTGGAGAAGGCATGGATGTTATACAACCTGAAAATTCATCTGAGAAACCTTATGGAAATCAGAGTCAAAGAGGAAAGTATGGATACTATTCAAAACAGAAGTCATGGTGCTTGAACCGCCTGCCTCTAGATAAACTGACTTTAAAGAAGAGAGGAAGGAAAGAAAATAAAGAGTCAAATGATCAGATAGAGCAGACATGCAGTTAATGTGTTTAGAAGACAGATGAATCCATTGCATAGTTTTTGATATGAATTTTAGAACATTCCAGAGAGTATACAGGGCCACAGTAAGGCTGATAATAGAAATGTCTGAAGTGCTTGGAGTGTAGCTGAACTAATCACTGAAGACAAAGAGAAAGACTACAAGAGAAGAATGATAGAAAAAGAGATGGATATAGGAAGCAATGCTGACATTTGTAATAATTCTACTGTTATTCTTGGAAATGGCAGATGAGACTTTTTGCCCCAGTTCTTGAATGGTGAATACCTGTGCCAGGAAAGTAATTGAGGGTTGGTGCAGAATCGTGGCTAGGGTTGGGTGAAGGGGGCAGACACTCTAAGCATAAGATTTCAGGGGGTGTGACAACAGTACTGCCATTCATTTCCATACCAACATTTCTAAATGTCAGCATGGAAATGAAACTTGTTTCTACAATAAGGACTGCAAGATTGAAGTGTTTTCTTTGGTATTTCATGTGTGGCCAAAGAAGACCTTTTGTTTCTCTTCATTTAAAGGCATACAGAACCTGGCACTCCCCCTTAGGATAGAAGGTAGGAGAGACAGATCAGACAGAGTGGACTTTTTTTATCTCCCCCTTAACTCCCAACTTAACATTAAAAGGCACCAGATGAGGGAGGAATATTAGATGATAGATCAGCCAGCTGCGGCTCTCATTGGATGACTTATTTCGGATGATGTGTCAGGCATATTCTTCATTAATTTGTGTATTCATTTTTTGTTTGTTGTTACGGAGTTAGAAGAAATTAATAGAGGATGAAAAGTTTTGATGTCAATATCTGGGTCTTCCAAAAAAGATAAAGAGCAAGTTTGCACGTTAACATAAAAGACCAAATCAGGAAAAAAGTCAGTAAAAAGTAGGCCTGCCCTTGGGAGGAAAAGACAATAAGTCAGAATTTTGGGACTGCAGACTTACTAATGAGTATTTTTCTTTTCTACTTTTGCAGAATGAGACTGCATGTTTTCCTGTATAGCCAAATGGCAGACCATTTACCATTCTGGAGAAGATTGATGGACAGTAGTTGAATTTATCAAAGGGAAAGAAACTGAGGAAGCCTGCTTTGTTTTTTGTAGTCCCAGAGATAGAACTTTTAATATTTTGGAGAACATTGATAAGATTGATAGTTGGATTATAAGAAAGAGAGATTAACTGTATATTTTTCTTTGTGAAATAAATTTAGAGGGATGGAGTAAACTATAAGCTATGTTCTGCTGGAGTTATAAATTATGAGATCTTGAGTAGTAGGGTAGTTTATACTACTCAGGTTTTCTAGGCTATGTTATTTCTGTGCAGTGAGAAAGGTAAACTAATCTCCAGGTGCTGTGATTTTGTAAAATTGTTTTTCTACCTGTTAATTTAAGGAAAATAAAAATGGAATTGTTTAACATCATAACTTCTCTTTTCCTTTCATAGGATTTTAATGAATAGTATACATAGCTGAGTTTGGTAAAACTGTCAGAGGAATAACTGTGACTTGCCGTGCCTTTTTTCTCTGTATTTTTTTTTTTTTTTGCACCCAGTTCTGGTGTTTTGGTGGAAGATAGAATGAGTAAATGACAGACCTATTGCATTAATCTACATTGGCAGAAATAAAGAGACTTAACTTTGAATATTTTTTAATTCTTACTGATTTGAAAAATATTGTGCAAAATTTAAAGGTTCATAAATTTTAGAATATGTATAATTAATTTTGCAATACAGGATTATCTTAAGTATACATATTTTACTAAAAGCTTTACTTGCATTCTCTGAAACAGCAAAAGGCACTACTGTCCTTACTTTTATGCTCTTAGATAATAATAAAGGAATATAATTTTAAAATATTTCATGTAAATATAATAGTCAGGTGTCATATGCAAAAGACCATGTTGTGTCAAATATATTCTCATGCTTCCATTAATGTTCATTATCTTTTTCAATTACTGGGGCAAAATATTAGGTTTGGTGCAATTTTCATTATAGGAAGGGTTAATGCCCTATTTTAGGGGTGAAAGTAAAAAAAAAATGGTGGTCATTAATGAGAGGAAAATTTATGATACATGTTCTATAAGGAATAATATTTTAGCTGACACTATGGTAAAATGACACTATTTTAGGATAACAGATGCAATGGAAAACTAAATTATATACTTTAAATATATGAATATGGTTTGGAAAAGGGTAGAAGTTTGTTGATGTACTATTTGATTTAATACATATGGGTGACTAGAGTCCAGTTTGCTAGATGATATGTGGAGGTAAAATAAAGAGTGCATGTGGGTGCAGGCAGGTGGTGGATGTAAGGGGAGATGTGAAAGTGTTTTGGTGGATAGGGATAAACAAGTGAGGTGTTTAAGAAAAAAAGGACAGGGAGTGAAGTGGGACACTAAACAAATATAAGGAGAAGCAGAAGGTGTTCAATAAGGGGGAAGGAGAATGGAAGTATGAGTAAAACAGATATGAAGGCAGGGCTGGCATCAACAACAGAATAATGCAGATTAACCATAAGGAAGATACGCCGAGAACAGGAGGAAATGAAAGGGCGAAGGAGCAGTAGGTGAGTAAGGAAGGTAGGGATATGAGTTAGTGTTATGGAATTCTAGGCTAGGTCAGACAGGACTATAAATCAGTGAAGAGCACCAAACAGTCTTTGACTGGGAGGGGGGTAATGAAATGCAGTGCACCAATGGTCCTACAGCCAACTACTTAGGAGTGTGGGAAACTGAGAGGTTTTCTGAGAGGAGGTGAGAAAAAGATGGAGGGGAGGGGTGGGAAGTGTAGGGACAGGATAATTATGAATATCTGCACTTTTTGACCTTTGTTACAGTCTTTAGTTAGAACTGCCATAGTTCCACTTTAGTGAGTGTAGAGGGGACCTGAATCATTTTCTGGATTGGGATTGTTTAAAGTAAAGAAGGGCTAGTTAGAACTGCCTCAGTTCCACTTTAGTGAGTGTAGAGGGGACCTGAGTCATTTTCTGAATTGGGATTGTTTAAAGTAAAGAAGGTCTAGTTAGAACTGCCTCAGTTCCACTTTAGTGAGTGTAGAGGGGACCTGAGTCATTTTCTGGATTAGGATTGTTTAAAGTAAAGAAAGGCTGCTGTTTTTGATTGGCCACAGGGTCTTCTTTGTGTGTATTTTTTTTTATCAAATCTCCTCTTCTCTTTAAGCATTGCAGTGCATAATGCTTAGCTCAAGATGTACGAGCAAGCCAAGACTTACATTACCATATCTACTGTTTCAGCACATTTTTCACATTATTTTTGTCATGGCTGCATTAAGTGTATGACCCACTGACCCACTGGAACTCATATCTGTGTAACTCACCATAGACAGGGTCTTATACCATATCCTTGTAACCTATAGGTCCCTATCCATGTCTCAGGAAATCCATACTGTCTGTCTCAATGTACTAGAGTCCCTCACCCAACATGATTTAAACTACCCGTCTGTAGACTGGGAATCCTACACAACTTCTAATGTACAAGCCCAGTGATTTCTAAACTTTGTTAATACCAACATTCTGGAAGAGTTGGTCCATTCTCCTACCAGAGGTGCAAACATCCTTGACGCTCTACATACAAACATGGGGAATGATGTTCCTCACCTGATGTTATGTCCTCACTCGTATGATCTGATCATAAGGCAGTATTGCTTGAAATAAAAATTAAATCCAGGGACCCAGCAAAACCAAAAACCTTTAAGGACTATTCCAAAGCTAACCTCTCTCTACTAAGTAACACCTTAGCTAAATTTCAAGCACCCAAAACCCAGTAAACACCATAGCATATTCTGAGCTATTTGCAAAATCCCTGTACTGCCATATTGATAACTGCATAGAGTGAGCTGTGCCCACTCATATTAAGAGTAAGACAAACTCAAAACATAAGCCACTCTGGTGAAATCACAATATCAATCTTTTATACAACAAAAGAAAAAATCTTGGCCAAGCATAGGTGGAACAAGGCCAAACATACTAAAAGCCGCCTGACCAATCTAAACAGGCAGCTAAGAGGGTTTACTAATACTTCAAAGGACAACCACAAAGCTTTCTACAGCTATGTCTATAACCTCAAGGGAAATACACAACAATGCACAGAACTTATTGTAAATGGCATCACCCATACTGAACTGGAGTCCATTGCCAACCTTTTGGCTGACAGGTTTAGCTAAAATTTCTCCAACCCGGTCCCCCTGATAGTCCAAAGGAAATACTGCATACCACAATCCCCCCAACCATTACTAGGGAACATTCCATCAATGCATTTTCCAAGGCCAAAAACACTACATTCATGGGCCCTGATAACATCCCAAGAAGCTTACTAAATAGCATGAAACATGAACTCACTGGTCTACTGGAATCAGTTGTCAACTGGAGCCTACAGTCAGGTTTTGTGCACAAAGACTGGAAGATGGTTACAGTCATTCACCTGCACACAGCCACCGATCCGGGTAGCTACAGGCCCATAAGTCTAATCAACCTCATATGTAAGGCCATAGAAAGAATCATCATCTACATTTGATAAATGAGGACACAGATAACCTGCAAATGCTGGCCCATCACAATTAAAGTTTTATAAAGGAAGCTCATGCCTACTAAATCTGGTAGACTTCATTGAGAGGGTCTCCAAAGCTCACCTTGAGCTGGCCAAGACTATTGCGACAATACATCACTCAGGCATTCTAGACAAGTTCACTAAATTGGTATAAACCCTTTTATCACCTGCTGGACAGCCAATTGGCTCAGTGATAGGACCCAAGAGAGCATAATAGGTGAGGCTACCTCCATCAAGAGGCGAGTCACTAGGGGAGTCCCCAGGGCTCAGTACTAGTCCTGCTGCTTTTTGGCACCTATTTGTCTGAAGGGGAAACAAACACTAAAGATTTATGGCTGACTAAGTTTTATATGATTGCAAGCTGGGAGTTGTCATCGACTCCCCTGCAGATGCTAGCATTCTTCAAGAAGGCCTATCTCTGACCAACCAATGGTGCCAAAGCCATAGTTCTAAATGCAGTGCTAAGAAATGCATAATTGTACTCTTTGGGAAGTCAACCATTAACTATTGCTAATTACCATTTTGATAGTGCGGCCCTAAGAGTCAACACAATGGTCAGGGATCTGCGTAAGCATATAGACAGTAGTCTTACCTTTGACCACCATGTGGCCACAGTGATGAGGAAATGCTTTTATACTGGGCAATGTATAAGTAAGGGCATGGCATCTAGGTCCAAAGAGGTTTTTATCCCACTGTTCTGTGCCCTTATCAGACCAATCCCTTCAGTATGTACCTGACCAGGCACATGCAGCAACTAGAGGTTCCTTAGAGGCTCCTTATAAAAATAATACAAGATGTAACAGACCTGCCTTATACAGACACTTAAAGCCCTTTCCCTCTACTCAGTCTCCTATAGATTGCCAAGGGGTAATATGTTCTTGGCCTACAAGGGATCTGTAAACCCCACACTTATGAATCTTCTGCATATTCATAAGTCAAGCAGTATCAGAAGTACATGGTCTAGGAAACTGAATTTTGGTTGTGACCTAAACAGACCATGCTGGAGAGACAGATATATGCACCAGAGACTGTCCCTTCTATGGAACAGGCTTCCCATCCATGTGAAGCTGAGTTTGTCTATTACCCAATTTAACTACAACCTAGACCAGTGGATGGGGAATAGGAAATTGGGCCTGGCATCCATGTCCCTTAAGGACAGAGGTAGCTTATAAATGCCTGGCCCTCAATGTCCTGTTTGGATACAAGTCATCATTATTCTTTTGAGAAAGCTTGGCTAGACTTAGAAAGGCCCGCCAGGTCACTAGTGTAGTAGCAATCTATGAATCTTTGAATCTATAAAGTGGGTGACATGAAATGTAGTTGAGTTAGCAACCTAGTTAAGACAGGCAAAATCCTAGACAGATTGCAGAAGGAGGTGGATATATTTATCTACAGGAAAGTAAGTGAAGTGAGATTAAGAGAGATGTCTAAATTGGGGGATGCCAGTTTGATATGTCAACAGGGAACCAAAACGTGGGATGGGTGATGCTTTGATGATTTAGAAAGACATATCAGGAAAAACTGAATATGCTTACAGAAAGCAGGAAAGGAAGATAAATGCTGTTAGCATGGAAGATTGCTGGAAAAGACTGAATAACTGGGTGTTTAGTTTCCCATAAGTATGGTGATGTGGCAATATTCTAAAGGTGTTTGCAGGCCGTAGCAAAACTGAAGGAGAAAGGCAAAAAGCAATAATTGGGGAGCTACTTACAGATTAATTACCAAAAAAAGTCAGGAGGAACTAAGTGGAGGGTAATTTTCCATGGATTAGTGGATGACATTTGCTCAGTTCCAAGTAAAATGTATGGCTTTTTGGCATTTGTTATGAATTGCAGTCACTAAATAATACCAGATATGTGAGTTTCAGACTTCAGAAAATACTAACTTGTTATTCTGGCAACTTTCTAAGTATGCAAGACAAATATTTAAAATCTGTACTCATTTTCTTTTTGAGTCTGGATGATTCTTGAGTTATGATGTTTAGAGGGCAGAAATAACTTGCATTGGTTTGCACTGTCTGTTTCTAACAGCAGCAAGTTGAGATACATTTCTGGGATATTATATTTGTACTGTGTGTGTGTGTGTGTGTGTGTGTGTGTGTGTGTGTGCACACACGTGCTTATGCCTACCTGTGTAGAAGGTATAGATTTCAACTGTCCCTGATTTTACCTCATATTTGTAGTCTGTTCCTCATAAAATGTATGGTTTCCTTGTAAAGTGTCAACTACAGTATCTAAATAATGACAAAAGTGAATTCAGACTTCTTATCCTTCAGAAAATACCTGCAGATGCAAAAACTGTTATACTAGCAGCTTTCTATATATAAAAAAGCTTTATTTAATATCAGCTATTTTTTATTATGGTTATTTCACTGGTTCTTGAGCTGGAAGGGCATGGGGGTACAAGAGGTTGCACTTAATGGTTCTTGCAGCAGCAAGTTGAAATAACATTTTTAGATCATTGTCCACGTAGTTTTCATTCATTTGCTCTCAAGTAAACATCTTAGGAGTTCAAAGTTATGCAAGGGTTTGTAACCGAAGCCACATCTATGTGCATTTGTGTGTGTGTGTGTGTGTGTGTGTGTGTGTGTGTGTGTGTGTGTGTGTGTGTGTGTGTGTGTGTGTGTGTGTGTGTGTGTGTGTGTGCGTGCGTGTGTGTGTGTGTGTGTGTGTGTGTGTGTGCGTGCGTGTGTGTGTGTGTGTGTGTGTCTGTGTGTGTGTGTGTGTGTGTCTAAATATGAGCTTCCTACATCCCAGAGTAGTTAAGATGTAAATGAAGGAATCTATTGTAGTAAAAGGAGGTATAGGTTTGTAGGTTCACTGATACTTCCTAAGCTATTGATCCATGAGGATCTTTAGAAATCTAGTTATAAATTCCCATATTTTTAGCCCTTGTATTTTAAGTCCAAATAACCCAGAGATGAGTAGAGCATTTGCTTGTTAGCATTCTCCATGAGGGATAAGTAGTCTAAACCAGGGGTGAATTTGGGGCTACCTATCCATCTGTCCAGATTATATATGTACAGTGTACAAAAAGTACTTTGCTTTATGGGGATAGTAAGATGATTCCAAAGATGTGGTATACTCTGTAATACGTATCTGTTCTTCCAACTGTTATGTTTATGTTGCAAAAGCATTTTTGATCTCTTGAGCAGGTGTTTATGCCCCCAATGGGCTTGTAGTAGCCCTGACAGTATAAAGTCTGTTGAAGCCATTGTATGCTGCGAGGCAGAGATCACTCCTTTAGTAGTCCGTATAATAATGAGAAGAGAAACAAGGCTTTGAGATGGTGGCATAATTTTTATGATTTAGATAATTGATTTTAAGTTGTGTCAAATTTTTGCAGCTGTACCTTCTGAAAGGGGTATTATACTCAATGATCAAACTGATGAGTTTGGAATAAAGAGAAATGATCCTACCCCTGGATCTGGCCAATATACTGTTAATAGTAAGCTGTGTAATGCAAAAGCACTTTCTTACAATTGTGAATATGTGGTGATCAAATGACAGTTTGTTGTTTACATGGGCTCCAGGTCCCTAACCACTTGATTGATTTTCAGGGATATTTTGTCAATGTGATAGTTACAAGGAACGTCTTGTTTTTCAAAGGATACTGTTACACATTTCTTGTCATTCAGTTTTAGTCTGTGGATTTCACATTTGCTATTAATTTGGGAAGTGCCCTCTTGGAAGATCTGATCTGGGTGTCCTCTGGGGAGTTTATGATGGTACCAAGTTTACAATTATCTGCAAACTTGTTCAGCCATAAAAGATTAAAAATAATTTTCACCTCTGTGAAGTAAATGCCTAAGAGGAGTGGCCAAGGACTGAACCCTGGGTTCTATCACTATTGACAGGTCTTTTGGAAAACATATAGTACCCCACCATAATTTACTGTGTTCTATTTGTGGGCCAGTTTTCTATACAAGTTACATACGAATCCATTTTTAGCTGGGATAGTTTATCTATAATACCTGAGTGTGCAATAGTGTTGCTTGCATTTCTGAGATCTAGATATGCAGTATGTACTGATTTATCCTTATCCCTTGCTTCAGAAACCTTCTTGATGAAGTCAACCACATTAAGTAGACAGGATCTGCCCTTAACAAATCCTAACTGTCTTGAGCCAAGAGTTTGTAGGTTACCTATGTCTCTATTTATTCATTTCATAATGATCCTTTCCATAGCCTTACAGATGGGGCTAGTCAGACGTATGAGTCTACAATTTGCCAGGTCTGGTGACACCCCATCTTTGTGGAAGGAGATGAAAGGCTGATCAGAGGACAGACTGCTATTCATGAAGCACAACATGCCAAGGTCATTAAAAAGTAAATGTTGGCTGGTGATGTTCAAAGGAGTAGAGATTTGTCTGGGAGTTTATAGTGAGGTGGATAACACAGGAAGACAGCTAAGGCATGAAAGAAGGAAGAAAGAGAAGGTACCATGCTGGTACAAAACGTGAAGTGGATAAGGGAAAGTAGCAAATGACAGTGGAAGCAGTGCAGTGAGGAAAAGATATTTAGGGTATGAAGGAAAGACTGGAGTTGAAGGAATAATGGGGCAAAGGGTGTAAGAGCCTGTGTTAGCACACCATTCAAAAAGAAAAGTCTCATTAGTTGAGTTTTCTTAGCAGTGACATTTCTTATTTCAAATACCTAAATGCATTATGTCCCTCAAAATCAATATGAATCATGCTTTTTTTCCTGTTATTATTTATATTGTTTTTAAACAAAACTTTTCTGTAAAACTAATTATGAAAAAGGAAAAAGTATTATTTGCAGGTGTGAACAACACTAAATGAATTATTGAAATCTCTGCTGCGTATTCTAAAGGAATGGGTTATATTTTGCCAATTATAACTTATGATATAGCGCAGTAGCCTGTCAGAATGCCATATCGTGTGCTTTGCTTTGTGCAGTGCATAATCAAAGTGTTTGCACCAGTGAAGTACTGTTTTCCTGTTACACATCTGTATGGTTCATTTGCATTAGAATACAGATTAGCGTCATCAGTAAGAAGCATTTAATTTACACGGTATAAAGACAACATCTTTGCCTTGCAGCTCATCTTGCTATTATTCTCATCGATACTGGATCGGTCTCAATTTAATAAACCCGTCGGAAGGTTTTGCATGGAGTGACAATTCACCTGTAAGTAGTTGTACATAACTGGTAGCTTAGTCCCATTCTAATGTAACTAGCTTGTCTTGTTTAGGTGTCTGGATCGCTGAAGTAGGGGGACTGTTTGTGTAATTTAATAACAGCACTGCACTTTCTTTTAAAGTAGGAAGCTTAGTAATTGATTTTATCTTTTGCACCCGTCATTGAAATGTGAGCTTATTTTTGGACATCAAGAAAACAATACATTTTATACTTACTTGGCATGATTGCTGAAACCTGTGCGGAACAGGAATTAATAAAGATAATTATAAAGTGTGGTTTTACAAATGCATAGATTTAGGAGACAACAAATATAGATATGAGTGTAATGAAATACTGACAGCTTTTGTTACCCCCACCATGCAGAATAATGACAGACTAAGATACATAGCAAATAGTGAAACAATCTTGTCAGTAGAATTTCCATGAACTGCAAATGAAGTGGCAGTGAAGGTGAGATTTTTAATTAGTCAGAATTTGATGTAATAGTATTCTGGATGCTGGGGAAAATGCTGCAAAGTTAATATAAATGCAAATTTATTCAATAATTCAATGATAATATATACAAATGTTGGGCCATTTAAGAGTTTGCCTTATTGTGGAATATAACGCAAATGTAATATTATTAAAGTATTGGACTAAAGCCATTTAAATATACTGAAATCAGCAATATGTCTTATATGTATCAGTAGAGAATTCCATAACCTCCCTGATCTATAGTACAGAAAAGAACGTTTCAGTGTAGAGCTGTTAGCGGGTAAACTTACCATAAAGTTGTTGTTCCTTGTGTTGGTACTGTGAATTACAAACTCAATTCCCAATTTGCTGCCTGAGGTTCATTATATAGGCATTTATGAACTAAAACCAGATCACCTCTGAGTAGTCTGTGATCTATCAAAAAGAGGGAAAGATGTTTGAGTCTCTCACAGTAGGATAAATGACAAGGACCCCCTACCTGTCTTGTGATGGTCTTCTGAATGTGCTTTAGTTAATTCAAGTGAGGGGCTCTCAATGCCTCACAGAGCCACAATACTCTATTACTGGGCAAATGTCAAATTCTTAAAGCCTAATGAAGGCATCTCTGTCAAGACATAACATTTTTTAGTAAGCCCATAACATTTCCTAATTGTCAATTTGATATCCTCATCAAATTTTAATGCAGACTCCACCAGGATACCTCCATCCTTAACCATACTGGCAGATTGGAGGATGCAGTTACCCAGTGTGTATGGGTACATGTGGTTATTTGATCCACAGTGAAGCACCATTCACTTACTATTGTTAAATCTCATCCCTTTGTTTCTTGCCCATGTAGTTCATTAAGTAGGAAATGGTGGTGAACAGAACACAGACTGCACTGTGCCATGTTAGCACTTTCCCCAAAAACTAGCAGGCACAATGTTTTTTCTTAATGATCGTTTACAAGGTGTCCTTACCAGTGGCATGATGCTTACAACTTATACTTAAAATCTCTGCAGCATTTACTCAGGCACAACAGATCACCATTGCAATAAAGTGCAGTGCAAAACTTATTCTTTGATTTCTTTGCATGATACACCTTGTTGTTTCTTTGGCAGAGTTTACAAAGGGGAAGGAGGCTTCCTTTTAAACTCTTCATTAAAAGGACTACTGCATAAGTATTTAGTTTGTCACATCATGCACTTTCTTAAAAGATCTTCCCACTGGGATCTCAACTGACATTTGGGGATCTTAGTTGTTATATAACTAATAAATGATGTGCCTTAAGCTATATAGTTTATCAAATGCTGCTTGCATCCATTCTAAGTACTACAATGCACCCACACATATGTGTTGGTTTTGTAGTGAACATAATGTGAGAATTTAAACTTAGAAAGGTCACTAATAATTTTAACTCAACTTCTAAACAGAAATATTCTAAGCTAATATTATACTGAAAAAGTAATGCTAACACATAAAGTTTTTCATGAAGAGTTTCTAGAAGCTAATGTTTTGGTAACGATTGGCTAACCTCCATAATCCTGTCCTTTATTTTTGTAGGTGATCTTTACTGAATGGGCTTATGGAGAACCAAATAACTTGAATGGAGTTGAGCTTTGTGTAGAGTTCAAACCACTAATAACTTCATTCTGGAAGGACAAAAACTGTGAATTATACAATGACTGGATCTGTCAACTTCGAAAAGGTATTAAACTGAATGATTATGCATACTATATGCAATGAAAATGAAAAGGTACATTACTCGCTATATTTATATTCCAGTGCATAGCTCACACACCATATAAATTCTAGAACAATTTCTGATGGGATCCATAAAACCCTGAAACACAGCATTCTAGCTAGCAAGAGTTGTTAGAATATTATCCCCCCATGTCACCTCTCTCATGTCTGAAAGACAATGACTTTCTCCTTCAATATTTTTACCTTGTAACTACTGAGTTCGCTGTAATACATATTACATGCATTTTAAGCATTAGTGAGTAATATTAAAAAAACTTGTACATCATAGTGTAGGGCTTATGCTTTGAAGAATAGCACACAACAGACAATGCAATTCATGAAAGATTATACACAATGGAGCAAAACCATACAAGACCCCATTGTGTAAGACTACTTATTGTAATTCAGAGACTCAGAATTTGAGTCAGGAAATTATAAAAAAAATCACAGAAGAAAAGCAAATGTAGAAACTGGTTGTTCTCCTTTAAAGTTGTTTTTCAGGGGAAAGCTCCCTTGCACCTCCAAATACACATGCGGGGAGGGCTGTACTTGTCATACCCCCTCTACTTACATATACTAACTCTGAAATTGGCATACATTAGAGAAAAAGGAATACATCAAGCCACAGCAGTCTCTTAGTATATGTAAGGCTATATGTTTGCCTACTTAATATCTCTTTTCTAGGAATTCAGTAATGCGTCATGGAATTAAAAAGGTAACCTTTTCATGGCCTTCTCCAACATACATGGCTTGTAGCTGTACCACCTACTCCTTATGTAAATCTCACACCCTTCTGATTATACACCATTCTACAAACCAGTGCCATACAAGTACCTCCTGGCCCCATTGAGGATGCATACATAACAGAAACTGTGGAGTAAGTGATGGTGTTGAACTTGTCAGCACAGAGAACCTCTAACCTACTAGTATGATGCTGAGCCTACAAAGGTGTGCAACACACCATCACTGTGAAAATAATGATAAACACCTTAGTCCTCCATTGGATGACAGGAAAATCTATATCAACCATGGAGTTCCCAACAGTGCAGACAAACCTGCTATCTCACACAGATTGACTCACCAACATGCAGTGATGCTGGCAAATTCCCATTAATGGGAGCATTCACAGCACCAGATTCCTTAATTTCCATAATACAGTAATGAACTCAAGTCTGATACTGTGACAACAGACTGTGGGGTCTTAGTGAATCATACTCAGGATGCATGACCACATTGCAGCAAAGGAAAGCAGCTTGGGTATATACATTTTGCCTTACCAACAAGCTGCACAAAGTTACTTGGTAAGGTGTACACTGTAGTGCCTGACATCCTGAATGCAGGAAGATCTGGAATGCTAAAGAATGAAAACTGCTCCAGTGTGCCATTCAAAAAACTGGGATGAGGAATGCACAGTCCCAGGAACTATTGAGATTAGGAAAGGATTCCTTGAGGACCCTGGTTGTGTAACAAACAGAGGGTACAAGACACTTGTGTTTATTTGTGCCCTGTGTTTATAAACCCCATGGTATGTGCTTTAGACAATGACTCTATAGCATTCATTCCCTAGATTAACTACAAGATCAAACTCTTTGTTTCACTATTCATACCACAAGCTATTTGTCTCCTCCATATCATAATGTTTTGTTGTATAAAACATATTACACTTTTAAACTACTTTAATCAAGGTCTGTATTTTAAAAGAATGAGACAGTACATTGTAGCCCATCCTCTGAGAAAGAAGTGCTAAATGTTTTGTGAATATTCCTAATGTGCAGTATTTGACAGAGGACAAATGTCTCCACTACAAAGGAAGGAACTGCAGTTGTGAAGTGCAGTGTGACAGGTGTGATGCAGTCCCTGTTCATAATATTACTCACTGACCCATCTGTACCACCATATGTATGCTACATAATTTGAGTCTGAAACATGCCATACAAATGACTCATATTTGCCATGCATGGCACAGTTTTACAAGCACTTGAGCACCATATTCAGCTGCATGTGAAACACCCCAACCCAACAAGAGTAATTTTCGCTGTCCATGCATTGGGCAGGTATGTAGGGCTACTAGTAATCTTGTTGATGACATGATTAAATCAAGATAAAATTTAAAAACAACTTGGGCCAGATTTTAAAGGGTCAGGCATAGCTGAGTTCCACCACCATCTAGTGACACCTTTCAGCAGCACTATATTAAATTCCGTCTACAACTGAACCAGGATATTTATTTATTCATTAATTGACATTTGATTACCAGGAGAATCCAAATGGGAAGATGACTATTTTTTTTGAGGCCCAATGAGAAAAAGCTCCAAAGTATTGCAAAAACATTTTAAGAACAATAATTTTACAATCTTCAAAAATAATACAAAATCATCTACAGTTAAATAAGTAAAACAAATCAGACATAAAGTGAAAACACTGATTAAGAATGGATACAATTTATATAACAATGATTTAATGTTTAGACAAACTTTAGTCAGTTTAGAGAAAAATTAAAGGTAAGTTAATATAATACAAACAAACTACAATACAAAATGAAAGTAAAAACAAGGTCATGGCGTATTTAGAAAGAGAGATATGGGTGAGAAGCTGATTGAAGTGAGGAAGTGAATGAAGGAGGGAGAGGAAGGGTTGTGTGGTATGACGAGGTACTTGTTCATATTCAGGGATCTAGTATAGCCTGGGGTTAAGCAAGAGCAGAGACAGATTTTGGCTAGGAAGTCTTTCAGAATGGCTTTAAAGAACTGCAATGAGGGTACTGATCGGATGGATACAAATAAGTAGTTCCAGGCCTTAGCAAAATGGTATGAGAATAGGCCATGCCCAGTAGATTTGTTAGATTTGTGGACAGAGACATGTTTTTGGTCATTGGATCATTATGACCGAGTAGAAACTAGAGCTAGTTCTCTATTGTTTTTCAGCCTGCAATTTTCTCCTTTTATATATTTTATGTTTTTTTTTGCATTTCATTACATTTATTATGTTTTAATATATAGGTATATTTTTAACAAATGTTTATATATGTATATAACATTTTTCATGAACTTTAAATTGTCTAAATTCAAATCATGTCCTTAAGGAGCAGGGTGGGAGGGTGGCCTAATGGTTAAGGTGTTTGCCTTACAAACACAAGGTGCAGGGTATGAGTCGCACAAGGGGTAATTGGCTAGGCTTAAAATGGCTCACCAGGGCAGTTAGCTTAGTACGAACCTATGATTGATAGCATTATATTAACTTAATGCAAGCTGTTCTTTTATTGGTTTATTCAAATTGGGTAGGTTACTTATTAAGGTGTTTATTGAGGTCAAGTTCATCTGAAGAAGTTCATTTTGACAAAAACGTATGAGGAACTGTTTACACAGCGTTATTGCTGCTATGTTTTTTTTTTTGTTTGTATTTGTTTGGATTAAAGAAAGTTTTGTCCTTTTGCTGGGTTCCCTGTGCCTATTTTTGGTTTTATTAGTTATTTTGGCTTGGCGCTGAGACCACTACTTTGTTTACATGTTTTATGTAGAATGGTATTTAGTGTTGGACAGGCAGATGAACTGTGGATAATTTTATAGATGGTAATATACTGCATACATGTTATTTGATGGGGTAGTTCTAACCAATTTAAGCTTTTTAGTGATATACCTTTGTGGGCTCTGAAAGGGCTATTCGCTGAAAAAATAGGTACTTTATTATACCACTGTTTAAGTGTTGCATTTTGTGATGCCTGAAGGTTAGTAATGAAGAAAGTGCCATGATGTAGTGAGGGGAGGAGTTAAGTAGTGACAAGTGTAGCTTTATTTGCATTGGTGAGAAAGTTTTTGGCTCTGTAAAGCATCCTTAATTTTTTCTGAGTTTTTTTTTTAATAAACTTTGTATATGCAGGTCAAATTTAAGATTATCATCCCTAATCATTTTCTATAAGTAGTGATGTCACTGGTTGTATTTTAAGACAGATGATTCTAAATTTTGTTTTTCATGAGCGAGGAATTTGAGGAAAAAAAAGAAGTAAGTTATTTTTTTTGGGGGGGCGGGTTGTTAAGCATGACTTGTGAGTTACAAATTCATTTATTCAGTGCCTGTTAAAGCTTCTTGAATAATTTTTTGGAGATATGTCAGATGTGCAAATGAGTGTGGAATAATCCATGAATTGTATTTGGAAGGCCTGTTGTATGGCTGTGTAGAGGGTGTTGTGAGAATGTTTAGGAGGAGGAGACCAAGGACAGAGCTTTGTGGTACACAGGTGGTGACTTGTAGGTATGGAGAGAGGGTGGAGTGCCGTTTTACTGACTGATACCTATTGGACAGGTAGCTTTTAAATCATATAAGGGTGGGCTAAGATAGAATAAGTGAGGACATTTGAAGTAGAAGTTTGCTGTGACAGACTGTGTTGAAAGCTTTAAACAGGTCTCGAAATGAAGAGACTAATTTGCAGTTATCTCTATCATTATTGACAGACTGTGTATATGATTGATATATATATATATATATATATATATATATATATATATATATATATATATATATATATATATATATATATATATATATATATATATGTTAGAAGCGCAGTGTTAGTACTATGGAAGGGATGAATGTCATGCTGTTTGGGGGATAGGAGTTATTCCTGCAGGAGAAAGTTTAGCAGTTATTTTAGAATAAATTTTTCAAGTATTTGGGGGGGGGGTAAGATTACTGTAAGACTAATATTAGTAATGTCTCTTCAATTTCCTCCTTTGTGTACAGGGATATTGTGATTTTTTTTTTCCAGAGGGAGAAAACGTGGGATTCCTGGACTGAGATATTTAAAAGTATTGAGACAAGATAAGCAACGCTTTTGGCTGCTATTTTAAACTATTTACTTGGAAGGTCATCATCAGGTCATGAAGTAGAGCAATGTTTGAGTTTGTTTAGGAGTATTTTTATATAGAATGTACTTGTGGTGATATGTGGCTGCTAGTCATGGCTGGGATTAGATGCTGGGGAATCCTTGTTTAGAGATGCTACATTACCTAAGAAACAATAGTTGAATTCCTTTGCAGTTTTGAGTGGTGAGTTGTTGGGATTGGTGTTAGGGTTGAATTTTAAGCCGGGAAGTAAGATTTCAATAATGGCTGACCATTTTTTTAGAATTATATTTAATGTTGATCTGAATGTAGTTATAACGTAGTTCTTTGTCTTCATTTATTTGCTGTTTAATATGGTTGAGGACCATTCTGAAGTTTTCGATATATTGTGGTAGTTTATATTTCTGCCATTCTTTCTATACTTTTTTTCTATCTTGCATTAGCATTCTACTCTTTTTGGATAGACAAATTGCATTATTTGTTTTTAATCTCTTGCTTCTAGTAGGTGGAAGGCAATTTTGGATAGTTTGGAAAGTTGTATTGAATTTATTTACATTATCATCTAAAGGTAGGATTTTTATGACTTTCTAGGTAATAGATGATAGGGTAATAATGAATATTTCTGGGTTAAATTTATGTGACTGTTTGAGATGTCTGGTTGTAATAACTGGGAGATGGTTAGTAAGAGATACTGACCTTGTACCTTTGGTGGGAAATTTGCTAGGGTATGATACTAGGATCCAGTCTAATAAGGAATTTAATTACACATCACCTTGCAGTACTGAAGTATACAATGCAATGGAGTCTTGCTATCCTAGGAGCAGGCATTGGGATTCTGAAGCATTCTATAGTAACAAATCACATTACTCATCCCTGAAATAGTCCAAGCTCTGCTAAGGCCTTGGCACACCTGATGAGTTCAGCTGAAACTGTCTCACACCACTGTCTGCATTACAACTGCTGGCATATAAATGAACCTGAATGCCCCACAGTCAGTGCTGCATGGAAGCACCACCTGTATGGCAGATGTGATGTAAATGAACCTGAATGTCCAACAGTCAGTGCTGCATGGAAGCACCACCTATATGGCAGGTGTGATATAAATGAATCTGAATGTCCCACAGTCAGTGCTGCATGGAAGCACCACCTGTATTGCAGATGTGATATAAATGAACCTGAATGTCCCACAGTCAGTGCTGCATGGAAGCACCACCTGTATGGCAGATGTGATATAAATGAACCTGAATGTCCCACAGTCAGTGCTGCATGGAAGCACCATCTGCATGGCAGATGTGATATAAATGAACCTGAATGTCCCACAGTCGGTGCTGCATGGAAGCACCACCTGTATGGCAGATGTGATATAAATGAACCTGAATGTCCCACAGTCAGTGCTGCATGGAAGCACCACCTGTATGGCAGATGTGATATAAATAAACCTGAATGTCCCACAGTCAGTGCTGCATGGAAGCACCACCTGTATGGCAGATGTGATATAAATGAACCTGAATGTCCCACAGTCAGTGCTGCATGGAAGCACCACCTGTACTTCAGATGTGAGAATGCATGTATGATAGGTACCATGAGCATGATGTAGACAATTCCACAATTCTCAGAAGAGGATGGGCACACGTCAGTGTCTGTTCTATGGCAAATACTTTAGTTTTACACATTTAACTATTTGAGTCAGACTCATTTTAGAAGAACCACTCCAACTCTGTACAGGACTTGCTACTGCTGTTAGTGAGGCTTCCATTATGTACTGTCTGTAGAACCAGTTGCCTCTTACAGTTGGGACTGCAGCAATACCACACCCACCTATTTATGTCAATGGGCTCTGGAGCTTTACATTGGCATGCACCCTCACATAAAACTCCAGAGTATTTTGACATTGCGAGCCCAAGTCCCTTGTGGTTCTATATTGGAGCTGCGACATCCTTTGCTGACATACAGCTGTTGAGTATTGTAAAAAAAAAAAAAAAAACACCTACAACAGTTGTCCTTTTGAGTATCTAAACTCACCTAAAAATGTCAGTATCGCCCTACAAACAAGGCTAGGAATAATATGTGAAAAAAGTAATTTATATAAATAATATTTTTGCCTTATTTTAGTCCCTGATGTCCGTGACTGAAATACTCATTCCTTGTAGGTTGGTAGCTTTTCATTTGTTCTCCTGAAGAGAGAGACAATACTGGGAGTTTGGGACCCCATCCAGACCTTTATCAAGCCTTTGTTTTGTACAAAGTCTGTAACACTTCTGCACTCATCACATGGAAGTCTGGGAATGGAGAGGAGTGAATATGAAAGATTTAACATGCTTTTGTTGGGGGATATTTTATTTATGTATCTATTTCTTTGGCAAGTGCAATGCAAGAAAGGAGGACATACCATATCTCTCAAGTGTCCAGATTTTCACATAATGTCCGCACTTTTGCCTCACATTTTTGGTCTGTTCCTCTAAAAATGTGTGGATTACTGTCAAATCACTGAGAACTGATGTCAGTAAATTATAGACATTTGAATTACAGATTACACATCCGTGAAGAAATGCATGCTAACACAACACCTTTTATTTCAGCAACTGTCCAAGTTTATAAGAGCAATATTTAAAATGTGTCCCTATTTTTGGGCCTTTGTCCCCCCCATTATTTTTTACTTTGTCCAGATTTATTGTTTGAAGAGTTTGAGACATATGAAGTACAATAAATTAACAATACACACTCATACTCCAGAAAGAAAACACAGTACAAACATACATGGACAGACAAAGCAAATATGGTAAAAACTGATACAAACAGAGCAGTATAAAACTCCATCACTAAGGACAGGTGTACACATATATACAAAGAGAACAGCAGTCACCTGAATGAAGTTAGGAGCATAAATATCATGCATGTATAAGAATCAGGTGAGTTGATCACGTGATTATGAATACCAAAACAATATAGCTCTGCATGTACTAAAACAATAGACAAGATCCAGATTGCCAGTGGTCCCCATTGTTACATCATATGGAAAAAAAGGTGCATCATGATAGTTAATGAGATTGACTACCATTGCAAGCATACTGGACACCATCACAGTGAATGAAAAACATTGATACACCAGGCAGGCAAAGTACCCCAAAAGCTTTGAAGAGTTGTGCAAACCATTGCAACATAGCAGGCAGATAGAGAAAAACCCCAGTCAGGTAAAGTAAATTAACTGTAACAAGCATGGAGACCAAGGCATGAAGTTTGATTTGAAATAATGTGCAAACATGCCTATGTGTGCATAACCATGAGATGTGCTCATACTGCCTAAAATATACACAGAACACATACTGCAAAATGAGAGTAAACAGACATACATCATGCTAATTGCAAAATATATTTTTTAAATTGATTAAGCTTGCTATTTCAGGATTTTATTTTTAATTAGTTAGCTAGTTAGCAGAAATATGCATTCTTTTGGGTTGGGAAGAGCTACATCTGTTGGGAAGGGGCTACATTTTTGAAAGCTGACATACAGTTCCAAAAAGTCTGGCTATGATCCTGTCTGCAGACATGTATAGTGTATTGGACACATCCTTCTTTGGAAACATGCATGCTAATGACAGAAGACATGGATTACATAATGACCAAAAACAATGGGTCATAATGACTATGAAACAAAACAAGAATCACACTGAAAAATGCAAGATTTGCAATGAAAATCTATTGACTGCGTAGATATGTTTGTGAATGACAGAGGATGACACTACCACAAAAATGTGATGACACATATCCATGGATCACAGTAGCCAAGAGGATACATGCATCAGTATGTCACTTTAGCAGCACAGTCACACGTTATGCATCTGTCACATGCAGCATAAAAAATGTTTCTGACATGTCATGTGATGAATAGACAGATTAGAGTCCATCTGTATAGTGCATGGAATGCACACTGGAACATTACTTTAGTAAAGGAATCCTGGCACCAGTGCCATACACTAATGGGGATGCATCATTACCTATCTCACATAAATTACTGGATATGACTGCCACGTGATAGGGTATGTATGCCCATTGGGGGAAAAAAAAAAAAATATATATATATATATATATATATATATATATATATATATATATATATATATATATATATATATATATATATATATATACAGTGGATATAAAAAGTGTACACACCCCTGTTAAAATGCCAGGTTTTTGTGATATAAAAAGTGAGACCACAATAAATCATGTCAAAACTTTTCCCACCTTTAATGTGACCTATAACTTCTACAATTCAATTGAAAAACAAACAAATCTGTTAGAGGAAAAATATAAAAAATAAAAAAATGTACAATAGGCTGGTTGCATAAGTGTGCACACCCTTAAACTAATACTTTGTTGAAACACTTTTTGATTTAATTACAGCATCCAGTCTTCTTGGGTAGGAGCCTATCAGCATGGCATATCTTGACTTGGCAATATTTGCCCACTCTTCCTTGCAAAAGCCCTCCAAATCTGTCAGATTGCGAGGGCATCTCTTGTTCACAGACCTCTTTAGGTCACCCCACAGATTTTCTATTGGATTTAGGTCTGGGCTCTGGCTGGGTCATTCCAAAACTTTAATTTTCTTCTGGTGAAGCCATTCTTATGTTGATTTGGATGTATGCTTGGGGTCATTGTCGTGTTGAAAGGTGAAATTCCTCTTCATCTTCAGCTTTCCATCAGACACCTGAAGACTTTGGGCCAAAAGTGACTGGTATTTGGAACTGTTCATAATTCCCTCCACCTTGACTAAAGCCCCAGCTCCAGCTGAAGAAAAACAACCCCAAAGCATGATACTACCAACCACCATGCTTCATCATGGGGATGGGGTTCTTTTGGTGATGCAAAGTGTTTTTGTGCCAAACGTACCTTTTGGAATTGTGACCAGAAAGTTCAACCTTGGTCTCCTCAGATCATAACACATTTCCCCACATCCATTTGAGAGACTTGATGTATCATTTTGCCAATTTTTAGATGGGCCTGAATGTTTTTCTGTGTAAGATATGGCTTCCATCTTGCAACCCTACCCCATAGTCCAGACATATGAAGAATATGGGAGATTGTTGTTACATGTAGTACACAACCAGTACTTGCCAGAAATTATTGCAGCTCCTTCAGCATTGATGTAGGTCTATTGGCAGCCTCCATGACCAGTTTTTGTATTGTCTTTTCATCAATTTTGGAGGGACATCCAGTTCTTTGCAATGGCACTGTTGTCCCATATTTTCTCCACTTTTTGATGACTGTCTTCACTGTGTTCTATGGTATATTCAATGCTGTGGAAATTTTTTGTACCCTTCTCCTGACTGATACCTTTCAACAATGAGATCCCTTTGATGCTTTCTAAGCTGTCTGCGAACCATGGCTTTTGCTGTAGCAGGCAACTGAGTAAATGTCAGGAGAATACTACTAGGACAGCTGAACTTTATTTGGGGTTAATCAGAGTCTCTCTAATTGATGGCAGGTGTGTACCCAAGAAGACTGAATGTTGCAATTAAATCAAAAGGTGCTTCAACAAAGTATTAGTTTAAGGGTGTGCACACTTAAGAAAGCAGCTTATTGTACATTTTTTTATTTTTTATATTTTTTCCCTTAACAGATTTGTTTGTTTTTCAGTAAAATTGTACAGGTTATAGGTCACATTAAAGGTGGGAAAAGTTTTGAAATGATTTATTGTGGTCTCATTTTTTTGTATCACAAAAACCTGGCATTTTAACAGGGGTGTACACTTTTTATATTCACTGTATGTATATATCTGAAACAGACAATGAAGATGATAGTGAGACTATAAGTAATATTCTAAAAGCCTTTACATGGACTAACATATCTAGCTGAGCATGTTATTCTATGTCTGATTCTAAAAGATAAGGATCCGCCAGTCCCCTTTCAATGTATACTAATAGGGACTGGTGAAGCCTTACATCAAATTCCAGAAAGGCACTCGAGCTCTCTAACATTCCTTTAAACTCTCCATCATTTTCCAGGATATCCCTGATTTGGTCTCAAAATTTTGCTCTGTGTCTTCTAATCCCTCCACAATTTTGGATGGAAAGGTGGTGGATTACACATGTCTGACCCAGCTCTGTTAGAAATGCTACATCTAAAGAAATCCCAATCCCTCCGGACTACACACTCCAGAGACCTCAACCTTATTACCACAATCAACAGAACAAGCTGGAAGGACAGGCTCATAATCCAGAGACAGCCCATGATATGGAATAGACTTCCCATACATGTCAAGCAGAGCGCCTCACTGTCCCTCTTCAAGAGAAATCTTGATAAGTGGATGGGAAATAAAAATTCACCCCGGGATCACTCCAGTGGCTCTACTCAACAGAGGCACTGGGAGCTAAGGTCAGGTGGCATGATGCCAGGGTAATCCTATGGGCTAGGCTTGTAAAGGCTCCAGGGCCATTAGCCTAGTACACACCTATGGATGTATAAATAATGACAATAATTAGAATTATAGACTTCTTTTACTTTAGGAAATGGATGTTAATTAATATGCTCTTATTCTGTCAACTTCTGGGAATGACAGTATTAAAAGTTATGTCTGATTGTCTTGAGATATGACCCTGATTCTGGCGGTATGAGGTTGAGGTTGACAGGTATGCTAACCACATTGAAATAATTTGGTATTGTGCATTGTCAAAGCTTGCCAATGTACAGTACTGAATGAGTGGTGAACCCCTTTGAAATGAATAGTCTTCTCTGCAAGGTGAAAGCTCCATCTGTATGTGGAGGTTGAGACTGCAGGCAGTACCAGGTGGGAAGCTAGATTATCTGCAGTCTCTATTTTCACATACATGTGAAGTTGCATTGTAGATATCAGGAGTTGGGGCCTTGTCTGGGAGCCACTTTTAGTGGGAAGTGTTCATACAAACTCCTTAGGGGATGTCTCATTTTCCTTCATATTTAGAAACAAATACTGCATTCCCTGGTGGGCTTGTGGGCCAATATTAACATCTCTTTTCTGGCAAGTGATGAATGCAGGCATGATGCTCATGAGTCTGTCCTACAGATGGAGCTCTGGGGTTGTATAGCCTCATTGGCATGCATCTCAACCTGTTTGTCAGAGCTAGTATTGCCGGCAGGCTCCCTTCCTGCAGTGCCAAGTTTGTCATACAGGTAGAACTACTCTGTCTGAGAACTTCAGATGTTTTTGGCATTCCCCACTAAGTCCTCTGAAAGCTTAAGTACTACAGTTAGAATAGGCAACATGGATTAACACTGAATAGTGATGAATCACATAATCTTGTCTGAGCATTACATGGCCCCATTTAGTTCAATATTTTAGTATTGCAAGGTACTGAATTGGATGCATGGGCTTGATTTCCCTGCTCAGAACAGTGAGTGTGGAATAGAGGTTGCCACGTGCTCTCCCTATGTTTTGGAATCTGTCCTTGTGTAATTATATTAAGACATATGATAGGACACACAGAACCATGTATATAGGTTACATGCAAGTACAGGAACACCTAAGAGTAGACATGTATGGGTACATATCAAGAACATGTATGTATCAAGTATCCTGAAGAGGAAAGCTCACTAGCTGATAATTGGACCATGCACATCTCACAGTCAAAGTACAACTACAAATGAATGAAACATTACTGGAAATGCATGCAATGTCCTGTGTTATAAAAAACTTTGCATATTTTGTCTGTCTTCTAAGTTAACTCCATGCAGATTCACAGAGGTGCAGACTTTCACCCCAAGTTAGTGGCAGACAGAGAGGCAGACAGAGAGAGACACACACACGCACACACGCGCACACACACACACACACACACACACACACACACACACACACACACACACACACACACACAAAATCTTTCACATGCACTAATGTATGCATATATCCACACACACGCACACTCACAATATGCATTTATTGACAAGCTCACAGAAATACTCTGACTCACACAATTCTGTCCTTACACACACACACAGACACACACACAACACACACACACACACACACACACACACACACACACACACACACACACACACACACACACACACACACACGCACGCACGCACACACACACACACACACACACACACACACACACACACACACACACACACACACACACACACAGATGATCTCACATGCTTATGCTCTCAAGGCATGCCTTGTAGTGCACAGCTATGGTACAAGGCAACCTTCCATCTATGAAATGTAACAAGAATATCATGTACATAAAATGCCCTGCACTCCTCTGCATTCTCGGCAACTAATTTATGAAACGTGCCTATAATGACACCGTAATAGTCTACTATGGATAAAAGTGGCTGCACAAGAAAGGCACTGTTGAGGAGTCCATATTAATGAAGGCAAAAGATAAATGTACATTAGCATGTATACTGCATACTCATCAAGACATGTAGTTAAGAATAACATGTTGCCTGTTACTATAGCTTATTAAAATGCTGATTTCTGTATCAGGGCAGTCATGAAAGAATTTTTTATCAGGTAGAGCACTATTAGAATCTCCTGCTCTATTCAAGACCAGGAGTGTTAGATACTTATCAGTACACTCAAATATTTTAAGAGGAAACAATAGTGCATCCTGTGCTATTAAATGGCATACTGCCATTATACAGAAACTGATGCAGGATTACCCTGCATCACTGAGATGTCTGTTGAGCTTCATTTAAGCTATGCTTGGTGATATGCAAATATTTATGAGTGTTTGTGAATCTTAGCACCATTTCCTGGCAAACATTGCACTTCATTATACCAGATATTCAATTTCAGCACCATTCCCTGACTGATATAGCACTTCATTGCACCAGATGTTCAGTCTTAACATCGTTCCCTGACTGACATGATAGCACTTCACTACACCAGATGTTCATGTTATGCTGCTCTGAGTTAATTTAAGTCAGAAGTATTTAAAGAGAGACACTATTTATGCATGGTGCCCTGAACCAAAAGTTTATTTTTTTATTTAAAATCACAGCAGAGTACTGAATCATTTTAATTAGGGGAAACCTTAAGTTTTTTATACTATATACTGCAGGTAGGAACAGTACCCTGTCTAAACAGCTTTGAAATGACTTCAAAACTTGCTGAAGCACTGGGGTCACATGAGGACCAGGATGGTGATGTGAGACAATGCAGTCATGTGCTGTGAGCACCTAGCATGGCAGATACTGTCCTCACATGCACACCTTGCTGGGGCCTCATGTGACATGTCCTGCAGAAATGGAGCCTTTTTCATAACCCTGGCAGATGGCATGTCCAGCTGATGCACACCCATGCAGACTGTGTTACAAAAGCACGCAGATCAGTCCCTAGCTATGATTGACAGATTTCCATGAGCTGTAGTTTCTCATCATCAGCAGCTGGCAATATAGGTACATGCAGTAAGAGACATTTCTTGTAAAGTTAGTGCAAAGCATGGTTTTAGACAGGGTTTGCATGGTTGCCACTGGGCTATAGCATGGAGAGATTCTGTTATTGGTAGTGCTACTTGTGTTGTGTGACCTGTAAGTACCCATGTGATTGCCTTGCTATGACAGAATCTAGATCATAAACTGCACCCCTAACACAACACATAAGTCATTATGGAGCCACACCCATAAAATAAGGTAAAGGTATAGTATCGCAGTCATAGTTAGATAATGTTGAAGTTTTCACAACATGAACATGGTAATATGACCTATGTGGACAATATTATGCCAACGGTCTGTTGATAAGTGCTATCTGCCTGTATGACATATCATAGTATGATGATGTCCACCAAACATTTCAATATCACAAGCAGTGGAAGCACATGTCTGCTGCATGTTGATGCCTTTCTTCCTGCACATCTTCCTTGGTACTACAGTCATCATCATGTGGGTCTTCAGTCTGAGTTTCATGAGGTTGTGGTAGTGTCAGTTCTCCACTCTACACAGGAAGTCATCATGTTGTACAACACTGTGCAGAAGTTGACCATCTGAGGGATTTTCTAAGGTGTGTATTGCAAGGCACCTCATGTACTCTAAGCTATATCCAGGCACCTGAATCAAGACTTTAGCAGAACAAGCTCATGCTCATTGACCACCCTTGTTTCTTTTTGTAAATTGTAGGGTGGTGTATAGGTGTCATAAGTTCCTAGGAATAAACATAATCACTTGCAACACATAAGTACACAAGTCATGATGAATGAGTTTTGTTGAACATTCTTTTTTTGTGCATACATATATGCTGTACAGATACACATACATACCTACAAGATTGCTCTCTGGGATATCCATGTTTTTAGTATGCCATCTATGACAGCAATCTTTCCAGATCACAGTTCTGTATACATTGTGAACACATACTTCTAGTAGCTGGAGACCCATTTCAGCAGCTCCACACATAAACTGACAATTCTGAAAATGCCACCCCATAACAATTAACATACAGATTGGGACCATCCTTAGTAAGTTACTTGAGAAAACAGTGTGTGCAGTTTGTGGTTCTGAATACATGAAGAATATGAGCAATCTATCAGAAGTTTTCTATGGCCATCTATGATTTGAATGCTTTGTGTGGACACCTAGTGTAGCTCCTAGCCTTGCAACTCATGGCAGCCCTGACTGGGTTCCGTATCTGCACTACAGCTACATGGGAAAATCCTGTTGTGGTGCTTATATAGTAGTAGAATAATCTAGATACATTCTAATGAGAGGCTTTAACTTGTTTGCAGCGGGACTAGGTTACCATGCACATTGTGCCATGTCATGTAAGTACGCATATCCCACACTCTGTTTGCACCAGCTCTATTTCCAGTTGATATGTATCTGGATCACCTGGTCAGACAGCAGGTCTAGCAAGAATCTCTGTTATCATTTAAGTGACAACTAACAAAGCTAACAAACTACTAGTTGCGACTCTCAAATCTCACAATAAAGCTGGTGACCCCTTGTTCACAAATGTTGTTGGCTCACACTGGAATAAACTTCCCATAGAACTGACCACTCTAGGATCAGCAAAACTTTTCAAGAAACGACTAAGGAACTATTTCAAATCTGACTGGCTTTGTCCTTGCTCTAATCCTGACTGACCTCAGCATCTTACTCTCCTTACAGCTCTTTACTTTACTCCTCTACTTGTCACTATCACTAGTGCTACCTCCCCCCCTGTAGCTCTCCTTGAAATTCACTTCCATTTTAATTTTCATTAACACCTTCTGCGCTTTCTACTTGATATATTACTACAACCAGTCATACATCCTTTCTATTTAAACCTATATCTTGCTACATATGGAACTACTCTGTTTCTTAAAAATAGTACCCTAGCACTAAAAGTGTTATCATTATTGTAAATACTGTATATATTACTATAGACTTAGGGGTGAGTCACTATTTTCTCTCCTTCAACATTAGTATAATTGCATGGTTAAGATTATAGAACTAGGAATCTTCACTGTTTTGACTATATTCTATTGTATTTGCTTCTATACTATTACTAAGCTATTTCACCTCTCTTACATGCCTATAATACTGTATCCTATTGTGCTTTTTTTTATGTACTTTGTTATGTTATGTTTGTATTAGTACATAGTGGAGCTTTTCTCCTCGGGCCTCTGCTGAAAATGGACATATATCCAGCCAGACTAGCCCGGTCAAGAAATGTAAAATAAATAAAATAAATAAAGTGACAACTGTCTTGGTGATGAGTGCAGTGTGGGCAGTATAAACTTTTAAGTAACTAGGTTAGAAGCCCGTGCTAGAACACACTTAAATCATGATGCCTCTCCATAAGAGAAACCTTACAACCATCCCGGTTCATTACAAAGCAATCACTGTTACATCATTTGAAAAGATATGGAATGTGTTATAATTGACCTCATAAAGTGGTATCACAAATCTTATTCAACATCAACTCCAACAGTTTGTTGGAGTCTGTGATGGGTACATACTGTCTACTGAATCAAGTAAATTTCTAAAGTAGGTTTATGAAATTTGTAGACAGCAACCATGAAGTTCATTCAGTTGTCTCATCATAATGTATGCAAATGACAAACACTGTCTCTCTGGGTTTGGTGCTAAGACCTTTGACTTTTGGTCTTTACTTTTCAGATCTCCATGTAGAGAGCCAAGACCTCTAGCTAACAAAGTCTACAGATAGCTACAAGCTTGGGATTATTGTTAAGTCGCTGTCTTATACTGAAACCCATCAGCATGAATTCTCCCTGATGACTGCTAATATACTAAAAATAGGCTGAAATTAAATGCTAAAATGTAGTAGCATCACTTTTGATAAACAACCTCTCCCCTCACCATATTGTATATACAACATGCCACTTCAAAACAAAAATGTGGTCAGGGACCTATGAATTTAGGTTGATAATTTCCTGTCTTTTGCCCATCATGTGATGATGGTTGTTAATCCTTTTATTTAGTACAGCTAATTGAAAAAAAAGGAATATCTTTAAGATTTAAAGAGGTAATATATTCCTTATACTTAGCATCAATCAGACCAGTTATTGAATAAACTCACCTTTCGGGATCTATCTCAGTAAACATATCAAGCAATTAGAAAGGCCCCAAAGGTTCCTAACCAAAAATAATACAGGCATAAGGTCCTTGAACTATCAAGAGAGGCTTAAAGCTATTTTCCATTTATTCAGTATGTTACATACTTTTGAGGGGACTTCCCAGTCTTGCTTAATATGCCATTAGACACTCAGCTCTCCTTGACCACCTGTATCTCTGCAAGTATAGTGACATCTCTAGTACTACAAACAATGCTCCAAATCTTCACCAACATTTGCATAAAAGAGAAAAAAGGCTTATAAATCAATGTCTGCCAAACCGCTGGAATAAACATCCCCTGCATGTTAAGCAGTGTGACCCATTATCTTCCTTTGATATAACCTAGTTGAATGGATAGAGGTTCACAAATGTAATCTGGGATTGACTGGTATGGCTCTCATGTAGAAAGGAGGTGCAGTCTAAAGAAAGGGTTTTGGCAATGCATAAAGAGTCATAAAACTCAATGGCCTTGGAATATCTATAAAATCCACGAGTCTTGCAGATAATGCAGATATATGGCAAGTGTGTAGGTAGTTGCATGACTTCAGTAAGCCTTCCTTTGGAATTGCAGTAATCTTGTCTATGGCCAAATATTCAGCTCAGTGTTCAGCAGGATGCATAAATTGTTTTAGATTCTGGACCAGTACCTGACTAAACTTGCACCATGGATCTTAATTGTATCTTGTAGAACCACATTATCATTATTCACAATGCCTTCTCATGCCGTTTACTATCATTGACTTTCTTTTCATGAGTATTTTCCATCTGAGGAATTGTTTGTAAAAGTAATGCTTCTTTCATGGATTTCTGAAGCTACTTGTTATGGAGACTTTTAAGTTTCTATTGTAATGTCTGAATTATTCAGCTCATCTGATACTGCATGGACTTCAAACTGGTACTGCACAAGGAAAATCAAAACAACTCCAGAGCAATAAAAGTTTTTTTTTTCTAAAGCACTGGCTTTTTCTTTCTTTTGTGCAGTAAAGCCAATTTTAAATACAAGCAGTCAATTTTTGTACAATGCCTTCAATATTTCTTTCCTTGCCTCCAGTCTCTCATTTCTTTGGGACATACAACTACAACACCATTAAAACATTGCCCACCACAGAAAAGAAGGCTGACAGTAAATTTCATCTGACCACTAGCCTCATGGATAACTAATACAAATACTGAATTTTTACTTCTTTGTTTCTCATATTCATGCATGCTTATTCACACCCAGATTTTGCTTGCTTTAGTACCTACTTGCCTACTTAAAATGCTACTTAAGATGCCATTTTCATTGTTCTGAGATACATGCAGTTTTAAACCAAGTCCTTTTCAGCCTTCTGTAATATACCAGTCAAGGAGAGCTCAGCTGTTTTGCTTCTTTTGCTTCTTAGTTGCCATAGTTAATGGAACCTAAATGCTACATTTAGTTTTTGGCAGGGGTACCTACTGTGCAGAGTCTGAATTACCACCCTGTATCTCTGTGAGTTATCTTTTCATCCCACATGCAAAGAATATGATGAAGGTGAACTGGCTTCCCTTCAGACTGCCCATAGGTATGTATGTGATGTGTTTGCAAGCTCGTACACATATATGCAGTGGACAGACATCCTACTTAGGATTTGCACTCCACCTGGCACCTGTTGTCTGTATGGATAGAATGCAGCACCCTGTAACATCCAATAAGATAAAGTAGTTAAAGAGGGTATTATAATATGAACAATACATATCACATGCAGATTATAGACTCACACACGCATATAAATATAAATATAACTATATATATATATATATATATATATATATATATATGTGTGTGTGTGTGTGTGTGTGTGTGTGTGTGTGTGTGTGTATATATATATATATATATATATATATATATATATATATTTAGGTCTACCTGAAAACGCTGAAAGTCCACAATGCCGACAACAAGAACACCGACACCGGAAGATCGACAATGGAGAAGACCAAAAGAGAATCCCGACGCTGAGAACACTGACATGTTAAGGTAAGTGTGCGATAGGGACGGATGTTAGAGTCAGGGTGTGGGTAAGGTAAGTGTGTGATAGTGATGGACGTTAGGGTAGGGTGCGGGTCAGGTAAGTGTGCGATAGTGATGGACTTTAGGTTTAGGGGCAGGTTAAGTGAGTTAGGGTTAGGGTGCGGGTAAGGTAAGTGTGCGATAGTGACAGACTTGAGGGTTAGGGGAGGATTAAGTGAGTTAGGGTTAGGGTGCAGGTAAGGTAAGTGTGCGATAGTGACAGACTTAAGGATTAGGGGCAGATAAAGTGAGTTAGGATTAGGGTGCGGGTAAGGTAAGTGTGCGATAGTGATGGACCTTAGGGTTAGAGTTTGGGTTAAGGTTAGTGCATAGATAGTTGTGTATGTAAGGTTTAGTGTAGGTTTGTAAGGTTTTTGGTGTGCTTGTTTTGTGTGTGTGTTTTTGGGAAAAGTATTTGTTTTGTTGATTGTCAGGATTGTGGTTTGTCGGGCATGTGAAGTTTCGTGTTTTTGAACTTTCCGTTTTGTCGTGTCGGTTATTTCGTTTTCAGTGTTTTGGCGTGTCGGTGTTATCAGGTAGACCCATATATATATATATATATATATATATATATATATATATATATAGGGAGAGAGAGAGAGAGAAATATTATGATAAATATGTTTTCTAAGATTTGATTTTGCATTATATACTGTATACTGTCGGTTTAGTTATTACACACCATCATTGAATACATTCCAAACAATAAAAAAAAAAATCATGTAGCAAGAAGAAATTGTAAGAATCCCTTTGAAATTATCTATACTCCTGTTAATTGTTCACCACTGGAATTGAATGACAATGTACAGCTGAAGAGAAATGATCATGTTGCATGTGCTTGTATAGAAATAAAACTTAAGGCATGTTATTTCATTTATTAAAAACTGTTCATTTTTATTTTATCAGGAGATAAATTGATGCCAGCTCCAACAATGCTGCCAGTGCCAGGTATGTATTTTACAATTTATTATACATCAGATAATAAACTTTCATAAACCTAAGAATAAAGTATAGTCATCATTTGGATGCCTGTGGTGGTACAGAGGTTAGTGTTGCCACCTTACAGCAAGAGGTTCTCTGGTTTGATTCTTGGCTGGGGTGCCTTCTGTGTGGAATCTGCATTTCCTCCCTGTTGTCATGTGGGTTTCTTCTGGGTGCTCCACTTTCATCCCAAAGACATGCTATAGGTGGAATGGACACTCTAAATTGGCCCTAGGTGTGTGTGTGTGCCTTCTGTGGAAGGTTGAGCACTGAGCTGGCAACTGTTGTTCTTTTGTGGTGACCCCTAACCAACATAAGCTGAAAGGAGCTGATGATGAAAGTATAGTCATCATTCTTCAACTGGTTGGACTTAACAACATAGATCTGTTTTCCTGTGTGTGTATCTAATTCACAGCATTAGAGCTGGTTATTCTGCCTAGTTGAATATCCAGGCTACAGTTCCTATTTAGATGGGTATTGGAGCTCAACACAACATGGAAAACCCTTTTTTAATGCTTTTAAGTAGACTACATTTACATCTGCTCGCTTTTTACTCAAACAAGTGCTTGTGAATCTCAATTTGGAGAACTGACCTCCAAATTAAGGTGCAGATATGCACAAAATTATTCTGTGAAATTAAAAAAAAAAACATGACTTGATTTACTTTATGAATGGTGACCATGAGATTAATTCACCACAGTCAAGCAGTGTAGATAATCACTTTAAAATGAATGAAAAATAAACTTTTTGAACTTTCCATCAATTATTGTTATTATTATTATTATTATTATTATTATTATTATTATTATTATTATTATCCTGATCTCGCTACTAATTGTTTGAGTTTCTTTGACAATTTAAGACAGCTTCATTAAAAGATTGCTATTTTGATAGTTAAATCATGAAGAGATGCATTCAAACATTCTTGCAGACACATAAAGATACGACATCATTGATGCCTGTTGCTTTGTCAGCTTTAAAATACAATATCCGTTTTTGTTCACAGGCTTCAGTTTTAGAAATCTAGTTTATTATAGTTTTTGCAGTGCCTCTACAGCATATTACACTGGGAAAACCAATTGTACACTTGGAGAACGCATATAGGAACACATCAGAGATAGAAGAAATTGTAAAGACACCAGTGCTTTAGCCAAACATGCAATAGAGTTTGGATCTCAGCATAAATTAATTTTTTTTTTGGAACTGATAGATATCAATAACAGGGGAGGAAATATTAAAAACAGAACTGGAGCCTGTGAACAAAAATGGACAATGTATTTTAATGCCAACAAAGCACCAGGCATCAATGATGCCGTATCTTTAAATCCTTTTCTTTATACACATCTTTATAAGCACTAGCTCTTTAAAAGTTAATTGCATCTGATAGTAGTAGCCTCTGTGATAGGTTGTTGTATTTTTTAAAAGTTTTTGACTTTGTTCACTGAAATTGTCTGAGGAAGCAGGCTTGAACGGTGAAAGCGCTTACTTATTTTATTAAAGCTTTGTACTTTTGCCTACCTGGGACCCAGCATTGTTTTTATTTTAGTTATTGCTTTTTGTACTATTGCTTTGTCCCGTAGTTCAGCTGCATTTTATTTTTTTCAATACAATCAAGGAGCTCAGAATAAATTAGGCATAGTAACTTAGTTACGCTTTCAGTGCAAACCATTAGCATTTCTCCAGGTATCTCATTTGGACTCATAATTGCTTTTCTAACCACGGTAATTAAATTTCTTTCCAAATGACTTCATCATAAAGAGAGAGGCATAATCCAAAGGTAAAAGGAATGATTTTCATGCAACAATATGACTAGTCTACACTTAATCAAAAATGTTGATAAAACCAGTACCTCACTGTTTTATTGTTCTAATGTTTGCACCACGCTGTTGAAGGTTAGCTATTTTTTTCCTGGATTAGAATGGGCAGGAGAACTCATAACTATATTGTGCAGATTTCCATATGCTTTCTGTCAATTATGTTTACTGCAAAGACTTTTAATATCGCAGTTCACCGACATGGATCTTAGTACTGAAAAGGATCTTTTTGTATTTATGACTGAATCACAAGAGCCCATTGAACACAGTTAATCCTCCGACATCCATGATGCACAAATTCCCAGTCAGTGTGGTGTGCTTTTGGCATTGAAGCACAGCATAGCACAGCACAGTATTGGATACTGCATGAGCTGCATGTAGGTTAAGAAGGTATCTGCCTATCTGTTATTGCTGTGCTGTGTTATCATGCCTAACTGTAGTTCATAAAAAGTGATATTTATTAAGCATGATGCTGCAGATAGGCTCATTATCATAATATGTTAATGAGAGAAACGGGGCTGTAGTGTGTCTATGTCATTTGACTGAATGTTCATTTGCTTGAAACCCAAACGGTCAAACCCATTTTATTGAAAATTACTTCTTTCTGAAAACTCATTTGATAGAAGAGTATAGAAGTCTATATAAGAGTTATTAGGGAAGTGAGTCTGCCAGAGTATGTGTGGATAGCAATGGTCAGAGTAATGCTGTACCACATGATCCGTAGATAATTGCGTTTTCACTTCAGCATTGTGTGTGGTGTTTTTTATTTTCTCTACAGTTGTACGATGATGGAATAGTTTATGCAAGTATTAGGAATTTGAAGGGTTGCAGGGGGGCTTGCTCCCCTTACAAAAGCATTTTTTATGATCTATTTATTGTTAGCAATGTTTTCTATCAAATGAGTTTTCAGTCAAATGAGTTTTCAATCAAATGGGTTCAGTTGTTTTGTTTTTAATCAAATGAACATTCAATCAAATGATATAGACCCATGATGTGACAGCTCTCAATGCCTGGAGAGATGGGCAATGGCAGTGTATATTGGGCACATGTGTGGTTGTGGTAACAGATTCACTAATACGGGAGAGTACTGCACACTCATTAGTGTAATTTTGTCTCTTTGTATGTGAGTGTGTGTGTGTGTGTGTGTGTGTGTGTGTGTGTGTGTGTGTGTGTGTGTGTGTGTGTGTGTGTGTGCGTGTGTGTGTGTGCGTGTGTGCGTGTGTGTGTGTGTGTGTGTGTGTGTGTGTGTGTGTGTGTGTGTGTGTGTGTGTGTGTGTGTATGTGCATACGTGTCTGTATGTGTGTTTATGTTTCTAATTCAGTTCTGATGTGCTGCTCAGTTCTTATCAATAAGCAATATATTAGCAAAGAAGGGGGAGACAATACACCAATGGTAGGCATGCGGTTCTGGTTTCATAACTTATGTAGCTGGGAACCAGCCTGTACTCCAGTGTTTCAATGTCTTTGAATGATGTACAGTCCTGGGTGTGCTTATTTGCTGTCCTACTGTATGCATGACCATATAATGAGATAAGGCCGCATGTAGGTTCTTACCAGTAGCGTATCATTTTCTATGAATCTCTTAGGGATTTGGTACATTGTAAAATGGTCATTTGGCTTTAAAGAATAGCAAATGAAATACATATGAATTGTGTGCATACTTTCTAATTCCACAAACATGACTTGCATTGCTCAATGTACTGATTTTAATGGTATCTATGTATGTAAACACTCAGGTTTGAAAAACAAAACAAAAAAAGGACTGAGGGTATTCATCAATGAATACTAAGAAGTTTATGTTAAAACATCTGCTGACATTAAGCCATAAACATATGAAGTTATCAGAAAACAGCTGATGAAATATCCAGTGACAGCCCCTATAAACAATGAGAAAAATGTACTCCCAAAAT